>NC_080430.1:96653683-96733683 GCF_028018845.1 Melospiza georgiana | reverse complement strand
TTGCCCTTCTTTTGCCAGTGTGGTAGAGGTTTCTTGTGCTATGATCCCAGGGATTTACAGGTTATAGATCATGAAGCTTGCATCTAGCAAGCATAACTTTATATTTTATGTCAGGACTGGAGGCTCGTTATTACTTTGCTATTAACTTTATACTATATAGGACAGTATCTCAGAGGCAGAGGGATCTATCTTTTTGGCATTTATCTGCCTCTGTGGCACAAACAATCAGAGATGATTCTTTAGCAGAAAAATTATCTGTACCTTCTATTTGTTTCAAGGAGAATGACACAATCCACCTTTGCTAGCATTGTTGCACTTACATGGGTTCCATTGTGTTTTCATCCAGTGCTCAACTTTATCTCAGTCATTAGCTGCATGCCCTCCTCCTTGTACTCTTTTTTTTTACCTTTTTTTTTTTTCCTCTGTCTCCATTTGGCACAATTTTCCCAAAGCAGAATGCTAAAGCCAATTACAATCAAGTCAGAAAGGGATAGGTATCAAAAATACTCTAAATGGCTTAAATAATTCCCTACTGTAATACAAGCTGTCAAGGGGGCTGACACAGAACATCTTCCAATCCAAAATTTACTTCTATCACCTGTCAGAGGCCCACGACTCAAGGGCAAATGAACAAATCCTCACATGTAGTTAAGGAGTCTTAACCAACTTAACAAGTCTCCTCTCATCCCAGCCTCAAGGCCTGAGATGTCCCAACACCCCAGAGAAATGTTCAGCTGCTGGTAGAGATTTGACACAAGGGAAGACTGGCTGTAGGACCAGGCACTTAGACTTTTCATACTCTTTATTCTGGTATTTCTTACTCTATTCTTCTGTTCTTAGATGAGATTCTTTCTTTGTACCTAGAGAAATGCCTTTATCTTGTGAAAGATGCATTTTCTTTGGAAATATTACAGGCAACATGAAGTATAACTTGGTGTTAAAAAAGCTGAGCCTCGGTCACTATTGCAGCAAACTATGCAGACCAGTTTGGTAAATAGGATGTGATCCCTTGAAGAGATGTTTTTCCTTTTAAATGAAAAGAAGCACAGGAATGGTCAACTGAAAGAAAAAGCCATTCATTTTAAGACTTGAAAAACTTTAGTACTTAATATATTTGTAAACATGATGCATCTGCATAAAGATTTCCTTGATATAGGCCATCTCAACTGTAAAGTAGGAGCAAATAATTTGAGCTATCAAGAGATTCCTGGTGTTTTACCAGTTGATGTTTTTATTCTGTTTTAAATACATTGTGTCTGTAATGATGACCTGGTCCAATGAGAAACATACACTTTGGACAGAGAATAAGTGAAGTTGTTGGCTGATTTTGTCTGGGGAAGATGCTCCAACATTATTTTATGACCTGAGTGCACCCTCTTCCAGTTGTATTCTGCAAGAATCTGTCTCTGGTATTCTGAAAGTCTTTCACTGACGATGTAAATATCCATGAAACTTCTGTTTTGTGAATTGAAGCAATGGCTTAAGGAGTGGTCCAGAGTTTGACCAGAATTTTATCACACTGAAAGGAATACTTACATCTCTACCTGCCAAATGCTTTACAATAGGCACTTGTGCCTGCGTAGGCTGTGATAAACTGTCTTAAAAAACTTGGACCACAGTATCAGCAGGTGCTGTGTGGTAAATAAGGGGTAGTTTGTGGTGCTGCAGGAACATAGATGTAGTTCTGGTGTCTCAACAAGGCTGCGAGGAAAAGATTTTGTCTTTTGAGTCATCCTGAAGCAAGTTTTTTTGATTCTTATTTTGCTCCACTAAGAAAACCTTTCTAAAGATAGTTTTTGCTGGATTTAGAGTAAGTTGAATTACACAAAGAATTAAACGATTGCCTGAATTTTGTAACAAAAAAGGGTAAATAACCTCTAAATCAGCCACCAAAAATAAACACACCCACAGACACACACACACACGCACACACATGCACACACACACACATAATATCAGATAATTTAAATATTTTGCCTTAATCATGATCAACTAGGAAGAAAAAACAAGCAAGGTTAATAATTTCTGGCTTGAAACAAAAACATGGAAAAAAATCATCATTTTAAAATGTCTTCTTTATGTTCTTGCTCTTATTGTTCTGCTCACCTCCTTTGTTTCCCTGTTTGTCTACGTTTCCCAGTAAACTTCCATGTTGTGCTGTAGTAGCTGACTCAGTCCCACAGTGCTGATCAGTCACAGCCTGTGTTCTCGTGCATGAAATCTCTTTTTTAATGTTGGTTAGTACTCCTGCAAATTGCAAAAACCCCATCCTCATCTTCTACACATCAACAGTCTGCATTTGTTTTCCATGTGTTGGTTGTGGTGGGATCTTCCCAGGCTTGATAGAAGTACATCACAGTAGTAAAGTGTTAGTGGGTAAGGACACTTACTGTGCACTGCTGTGACAGTCACCATGAACCTGTGGAGCTGCTTAAGGAGATCGTGTCTTTGTTCAAATATTTTCATGCATTTTTGAAGATGGTAGCTTATATTGTACAGAGCACTGTTTGTATGATTGCTTCTGCTCACTCATCTCAAGACATTTATAGGTCAATGTAATAAAGAAAGAAAATTTAATAATATATGTGTTTTTATCCAGATGAGTGACTCACTTTGTGTTTCTATTTCTCATGTGAACTGCTCTTTGACTTTAATATGTAGTTACATTACTCGGCATTGAATTTATATGTATAATGTAGATTCTTCCCTTCAACTTCCCCACCACAGCTTAGAAAAATTTTAATGTTGAATACCACAGGAAATGCTGCAAGAAAGAAGACTTATTGCTCTTTTCAGCAAGAGATAAAATTTGAAGAGCATCTTTGTTGTTTTACCTTTTCTATTTACACCAACATTTACAGCAGATTAGCCTTTGATTATAGCAAACCCTTGACCAGCAAAGAGACCAAAAACCTGGACTTTTAAAACTTTCTCCCTACCTAAGAGAAATTGTCCAGTAGCAAGAGAAAAAGAGGAAACAGAAGTTACTGGTTAGCAGGAGCTTTTATATACTAGTGCTCTGTATGAAGTGGCCCTTTTGTCATTTTCTTCCCCAATTTTTGATTGTTGAAGCTCAAATTTCCATGTCCGGTGACTTAACCAACAGATGCACTTAAGAAGTTGGTTGCAGTGTTGTCAAAAATGCAAAGGCATTTCTTTTGTAATCCCATGCTCAGGAAATGTAGCCTTTTGAAAGTGCTTATGTTAAAAACAAAGTAAATCCCCACAGAGTGGGTCCTTGATCTTGGAATGTGTGTCCTTCATTTTTGTTCCTCTACAGAGCTTGTTGACCATGGAATCATTTTGGTGCATCTATCTTTTTTTTCATGGGGCTTGTTATTGACAAAGGTAGAGATGGTGAGAAACAGATAAGTCTTCTGTAGTGGTAATGGGTGGAGGGGATTAATTTTTTTTAAACTTTTTTGGTCTTTAAATATAATAGACTTTGTCCTTATGGTTATAGATACACTATTTTAAAGTTATTACGTACTGTTATTTTAAAAAATACTGTCAATACTGACAGTTTTATTTGTGTAATTTTAATTGTGAATGAATTAGAACCTTGACAGGGGGTGAACAAGAGTCTTTTGGAATTTTTAATGGCAGCCCATATTAAAAGAATTATGTGTATTCCCTGAAATGTCTGGGGGCAAGAAGGGTGGAGGGAAAACTGGGACACAAAGTCTGATTAGAAGCATCCTGGCCCATGATAGGGAAGACAAAAAAATTCTTAAATCAATGGGTCTGTAGAAAGCTTTGATAAACAAATAAATAGAGTACTCCTACAGCTAATATGCTCTTCAATATCACCCAATCCAAAGAAATACCTAGTTGTCTTTTAGGTTTTTTTCAACTGTACTAATTAACCTGGTTTTTTTCCATAAAAATACTGTTTCTTATGTACAGCTCTTAAGAATTACAGGCTGTGCTAGGCTGTCTTTTTTCTTCCCCATTTAGTTGGCTTTTGTTGTGTGGTACTGCTGTGATGTATTTTCTGTCAGGTGAGATTTACACATAGTCTGCTTGACAGGAGCAGTTAGCCACAAGGATTTCCTAAGGAGAAACTTCCTGGAGCAGTGGGCAAGGATTACCATTTTTCTTACAGTCAAGATGGAATTTGCAAGCCCTCCTGGCTGCAATGGGCCCTCACTCAGCTGTCAGCCCCACTGGCCCTGCCCTGGCACAGCAGCAGACCTTTATTTGATCTGTTCTCCCCTGAATGGCAAGCTAAAAATCTCCTTTCAGTTCAGATCTGCCTTTTTTTTTTATTCAAGGGGGCAAGTAGGTAAGGTTCTAGTGCATTTTAAATGAAAGCAGTTAAAATAAGTATGTATGTTATCTAAAATACCTGTGGCTTAACTACTTAGACTTGAAAATGTTGCTATCTTCTTTAATGCTAGATGATAAAATAAATCAGAAGGGGAAATCTTCAGTTCAAGAACAGGTTACGTTGCTAGGGAGTCTGTGGCCTCCCAGAGAGTTTAATTGAAGCAGCAGCCACTACCATGCAAGCTGCTGGGAGAATCAGCTTCTCCAGAGCAGAGTGTCAGGGTCTGACAAGAAAACCCCATTTGGGGCATGAAAGACGTACTTTCCAGCAGTCTCAATTTGTCCAGCATGGAGGCTTCGGCTTTTGTGTCCTGCTCCTTCACCTCTCCCTGTCCCATGAAACAATAAATGAAAAACATACGCTGGTATTCTCTCCCACAGCTGCTAAACACAATTATTTCAACTCTTTATGGAGCTTTCAGAAGCTGCTCTGTGCTCTTTCCATCCAGCATTAGGGGTTTTTCAGGCCTTGAGGGCCTTGCACATCTTTTTTCCCTTGGGAAAAAAAACCCCAACAATCTCCAAGAATGAAAAATGCGTATTTCTCTCTGTTCTCAGAATTCTGGCAAAGTCTATTTCAAAATCTTCAGAGTCTCCTGCTATAAACAGCTTCAAAAATTTGTCTTGGAGGCATGGCTGTTTGGGAGTGGCTGTTTGCTACTGATTGCAGAAGGCCACTCATACTGATAGGGTTATACTGGTGGTGACTCTTCTGTCAGTCTGAAAAACTTCACATTACACCTGCTAATAGGCTTGTGGTGCAATTTGAAACTGCCTGTCCTAGATCTCTGAACAGTCTTCAAAGTACATGTCTGTTTCTAGCAGTTTTATCCAGACTTCTTAAGTCAGGGATGTTGATTCCTTATGTAGTTTTTAGATAAATACATTGGAAGGCGTGCATACTGCAGTGAAAATAATGTAACTTAGGAACTGGCTTTTAGCTTCTCCATACAAAAAAAAACCTCTTTCCTCCCTAAATGGTAACTATATCTGCCTGTAAGCCCCAAGGAATGTTTCTGTGACAACCAGTTGGAAAAATGGGATGTAGGTGTCTTAACTAGTCATCACAGTATATCTGTCATGAGGTTTTGCCTTAGTATCTTCTAAAAGGTAGACCCCTCCAGTAGAAGGAAAAGTATTCTTTTTACGCAGAAACTTAGAGACTAAAGATTTTTACTTTTCTTCAATTATTAGTCCTCTAGAAATTTTCAGTGGAGCTGTACATTCAGCAGAGATTGAATTTTAGTCATCTGAAAATGTTATCCTTTTTAAAGTTTAGTAGTTGGTGTTTGTTTGTTTATTTTCATTAACCTTTCAAGTCCTTCTGCTGAAATTGCCCTACTGTTCAAAAAATATTCACAAGGGCAGAAGACTAACAGGCAAGATAGGGGGAGTGGAGCAGAGAGTTCTGGTTCATTTTCTCAGTCCCAGTTTATTTATGTTATTTAAAGAATAACATTAAAAATTTAGGTTGGAGATGGAAACAAAGACACTTATCACCTGGAGGTGTTCCTTTCCGAGCATATGCTGAATACAAGATCAGTGTGATTTCTCACCTTTTGCCTCTCCCTGTGTTGCTTTTGGGGCTGTTCTTGGCTCAGATTGAAGGGAAGATATGGTGTGAGACAAATGCCTGTCACCTGGTTAGGGTATTTTCATGGAGTAAGACCCAGAAACAAGTTTACTCTGTTTCAGTGCTGTTCTTTCTCCTCCTTTTTGCTGCTGTGTAATTCCCTGTGAGAAGTCACTTGGATACTGATGTGTTTCTGTCATATTTTGCAGTTAATGCATTGTATTTGCAAGTTTATGTTGTATTTGTGTTCGCTTGTTTATATACACAGGCTAAAAGCTGTCTCAAGGGATATGCCAGAAATTTGGGGTTGTCTTCGTTTTCTCTAGATGAAAACTGATAATCTTCTCTTGTCACCTTCCAGGAGAGAAACCATTCAAATGTGATGAGTGTAACTTTGCTTCCACAACACAATCGCATCTGACACGACATAAGCGTGTCCATACTGGAGAAAAGCCTTACAGATGTCCCTGGTGTGACTACAGGTAATGAGTCATTAACTAAAGCATGATGAGAGAAGGGTTAAGGTGATCAGATGAGGTTCATTTGAAGTCACCAATAAAAATACATTGCCATTAAAATACCATCAGGGCAGCAGTAATTACATATTAAATTAGGAGCTAAATTTAAAAACTTAGTCTTCAGTATTTAGGTGTTACTTTATAAAGAAAAACAAATGATGGGAAACCTTTTAGTGGTAACACTACAGTGCTAATGTTGAGTGTTTGTTTCACAGCTGCTCCAGTGTCTGTTGGAATTCTCTGTGGTGAGGCTGCTTATCTACATTGCCTTTTCAAATCATTTGCGGTTTTGAAATTTTTCTTGGTTGAGTTGCGACCATTTCACCAAGAAAAGAAAAGTTCTCTAAAAGGCTTACCAGCCTGAGTACTCTCCAGACACTTATTTGAACTGGGCACAAATCAAGCTAGTTACAGTTCTTCAGAGTCTTGTTGTTCTGTTCCAATTTTCCTTTTCCTTGCTAGCCAGGGTGTTAGGATGAAAGTTGGCCAAAGGGTTGGTTGCATGGCAAAGCCTCCCATGTTATACCACTAAAACCCATCCCCATGTTGGGGCAGCTGATTAAATTTTAAAAGAATCACATTGAACAGTGAAGGTTACTTCTGGTGCTTTTCACCTGGTGTCTTTGGTTTGTTATAGACTACTTATTAAATGATCTCATGTTGCTTCTTAAATGCATCTTTACTCTTAAACACACATCTTCTACATTCTTGAATACTTTTAATACCTTGCAGTGAGGTGACTAGTCTATGTGTACTATAAAGGAATCCACAGAAGGATTTTGTGGGCAATTTGCAAGAGTTGATGTTCAAAAAGTTCTTAAAAATCAGCATTATATTTGATAAATGGCATATGATTAGACGAATGTGTTGTGATGCATGCACACAAGAGGGGAAAGTGAAACATTTGAATATACCCCTATAGCATTTTTGTATTTTCTTTTCATGCTGAACATACAACTGTAATGTTCCTTTAGTATAAGTTTTAATGTAGTTTCCTAAAGCAAGACTACATAATGAAGCCTATCTGCTCTCATAATACCTGTTTTCATGCTATTTATGTGCTACTTTACAGAAAACTCATGTACAGAAAGCTTCTGCAGGGGTCACAGATTTTCTGTACAAAACTTCTCATTGCAATATTTTGTTTGTGTGGGGCAAATGTTCTGTGAACTCTTCTGTACTGAGCACCCATTAAATCACACTCTAGAACTGCAGAGAACTGAATTTGATGACCTCAGGGGGAGGGGGCAATGTTTCTGTGCTGCCACCTTAAGGGTGTCACTGTTTCTTTATTTTTTCTTTTTAAGTAGAAGTGGTTTTGTCAGCTTCAGTAAGTCATCTAGGAATTAGAGGTGGTTTTCATTTGTCAGAGCAGTTGTGTTAAAAGGTCTGTGTTGAGTGAAGTGAGAGCATATAAGCATTACTGTGACACGATGTGCTGCACTGAAGGTAAAAGAAGTGCTGTCTTTAATGCTGTGTGTTTTAGGACACTTAATCTTGTGGTCATCCACTTTAACTGAATCATCCCAATTGGCAGGAATAGTCTTTTTACAGGGCTAGGAAATGAGAAGTGGGTTACAGTGGGTTTGAGATCCTAGGCTGGGAGACCCAAGAGACTGGGAGTGTTGTAGATGTGAATCAGTTTGGGGTTTGTTACATACATCCAATGAGTGGATGCACTTCTCTCACTCAGGATAACCACATGCATAACCCAGTGCTCTGTTGAGTGAAAGACAGATCATCTTACTTTGGATAAAGAGTTTTCTGTATGGGATATAAATTCCAAGAAATAACAAGTTTTTAAAGAGTATTTTATAATACTGGAGGTTATTAGAGAATATGCAAGCATAGCATATTTTATCAGGATTAACAAGAAATATCTGGGCATGCCCTGCTTTTATATTATTGAAAAATAAATGTTTCATGACAATAGAATGTTAGTTTCCATCCTTCACAGGCCAATTTTGACCTAACCTTTGGAGGCTGATCTCTACAGATACCAGCTGATGAAGCTTTGATTCTGCAGGAAATGTGTTCCAAGCTCAGCTGAAAATCATCTGGTAGGGATGCAGGAACCAGAGCTATGCTGCTGCTGCTGCTGCAAGTTCATAGAGGCAGTGAGGCACTTTGTGTAGCTGCAGAGGAGCCCATAGAGGGGCTGCTGTGTTTATTAGCTCAGCAGTCCTGCTTGTGCCTGCCAGTTTCCACAGTCCTGGGATATTAGCCAGCCTTGTTGGCAAGTAAATGTTCTGCTCTCTATCCACCTCACTCTTCATTTTAAACTACAATTTTAAGGGAATCACATGTTGCCTCTTTGTCAAGTCATGCAGTATTTCTCTTTTAAAGGAAAGTTATTAGCAACTCTGTAAATAATATTGTTTGCACAAGTTCAGCAGATGGTATGTAGTCTTGCAAGTGTCACATAGAGAAAGTGTTAAAATGAAGATTTTAAAATCTGCTGATCTAGTGATAAAATTCACCCCTAAGCCTAGTGGTTGAGGTCTCATTGTGATGCTGTGAGCTCGGCCCTTGCACTGTAAGTTCATCCAGACTATTTCATGTGTTGCTGTTTAGTGTTGCTTGGCAACTGCAGACTCTTTAATGAGCCTTGTACTTTCAGGGAGGTGAATATTCCTCTTTCTATGTTGGGATATGGAGGAAAGTATTGTTAGCCTTAATATAAATTTTCCTTTCATTGATAACTAATCTCTGTTCTATGAAGCAGTTTGAGACACTTGAATTAAAACAGTGGCTAAGTACAAGATTTTAAACTATTCCCATTCAGCTGATTGGTGCTCAGAGCATTCTTGGAGATTCTTGACTTCAAGCTTTTCAATTCCTCAGCCTGAAATGGTGAATAATCGTCCTGCAAAAATTCTTGCCAGTCTAGTGAGTGAAAGGGTAGATAACCCTGGCTAGAAGTACAGAAAAAGGGCTATTGGAAGAAACTAATCTGAATTTAGGAACTGTTATAAACTTTATAAACTGGAGTGAAATCATCTGTATGGTACTATGGGGAAAAGAGTGATTTTGGCTGCATGGAACAGAAAAGGCAATTTATTCCCTATATAGCACACAGCATGAGACATTCTTTTTTAAACTAGAAAAAGACATTAATGGATGTGGTTTTCTGAGGGGAATGGTAAACTAACTTAGCATTTTTAGCTCACAAATTATAAATTCTCTATAATATGCATATGCTTATAGTTGTACTTCAGTATTCTTGTGAAAAATGTTCCCTTCCATCTCTAGTTTTTGTCTGGTGACCACTTGATATTTATTTTTGTCAAAATCTTTTGTATTTTGATGACAAAGAAATTGACATCTGCTTTTCGATAGTAGTATATGACTTCCAGTAACAATTACAATTTGAAATTATGTTTTCAGTCTAGTTTTAAAAATCCTTTAGAAGGAAGCAAAATATAATATTCATAAACACAAACGTTTAGCTGTATTTTTGGTTACATATTTTTCACATTTCGTTTTTCAATTTAGGTTTTTCCCCATTTAGATAAAAATATGCATGATTTTCCTTTGCATTTACTTTTTCAAATCACACAGCATGTCTCTCCATTCTTAAGTCAATGTGCTTTGTCATACAAAAATATTCATTCACCCTTAATTAATGTTCAACCTAATTTTATAATACAGAATTGGTCTCACAGGGCCCTGCACTACCATTACTTATGCAATGCTTATTTTATTTTTCCTAGTCATTTAAAAAAGATGTGTTATGTGACTGAACTTTTCAGATTACACCATCCTGGAGTAACACTGGCAGCATTGCATTTGGAAATGGGCACAGTAAGCACTGAAGAGCTGTATAACATCCTGAAAATGAGCAGCACCTGTGACACAGGGCTCTAAATCTGTTGGCTGTATAGTCTGTGGACTATACAGACAGACTTTCTAAACCTGCAGCATAGTTAGGTACTTGAATTTAACCTGATTGCAGAAGTGAAAAATTCCCCTAAGTCTGATGCTGTCAATGAAAGATGTAGATATACAGCATTTTCAGAACTAAATTGGTTTTTTGCATGTGTCTAAGAAAGGGAAATCTCATTTATTCATATGTAAGGTTTTAAATTTAACTCCCATTTGTTCTGACTTCCTATATAACTACTAAAACTTCTCAGGCAATTTATGCTTGTGGTGTGTGGGAGGGGGGTGTTTCAGTGAAATGGATCTGAGTTACATGGAGGGGGGCATGCAAAAGGCAGAACCCTGCTTTTCTCACATTATCAAATTTGTTGGATTACAGTGCTCAGGAGAAGCACTGGCGTAGTTTCATGATGCAGAAAGAGTTTTGCTACTACTTTGACTACAAGAGTGTGGGACTGATATTATGGTAATGGGCTTCAGGTCATCCCTCTGCTGTGATTAAAGAAAATAATTTTCATTTGTCTGGGACTCCACTGTATGGTTCATTTTGCACAGAGTACCCATGGTGGTGAGGGAATGGAAGGCAATATGCAGAGGTGTTTCTTAGTCATAGATAAGAAGGTGTAGAAGTTGGATAAAACAAGCAGCCAGGCCAGCAAAACAGCATGCATTCCTCTCTGTTAAGTGTATGACTTGTGAAGGATGTCTTATAAGACTGAGAATAAATAGCATACATTTTTAATATAATTATGTAAGCTAAAATAAATATTTTACATTTATTATGCATAATAAAATAATTAAACAACATTCTGTAGGGGAATTATGGCATCTGAAATTCCAACTGCAGATGGATTCATTGCATATTTTCAGCAGCAGCAGCAGCATGACTTAGGAGGAGTTACTCCACAGGGGCTACTTTTCTTTTTTTGGACAGCATCTCTAGGGAGTTCCTATTTCTGTCTGACTTATAGTATCTGTTCATAGGTTGTAAAGACCAGTTTATAATACACTCCAGGATTTGCACCTAAGTCATAAGAATGTGCAAAGTAAGTGTTTTCTCTCTGTTTTGGTGAATTCAATAACTTTTAGGTATGATGGCATCGGCTGTGCACTATTCCCTTATTACATCAAGGATAACTAGGGACTACTTTACAGATGAGGTAAAAATACATACTAATTGATAGCAAAGCTGAAAGGCTGTTAAGGCAAATTCTACATAAAATGATGAAAACAGTTTATTTATCATTAAAACATTAATATCGAAATGCTCTTTGTAACCAGTGAAATTGAATATGCTTGTATAGGAAATGTAATCAGCTATATAGGCTGATGAGGATTCCAGGTGGCAACCAGCATTGCACTATGGGAGAACACTTTTATATATATACATCACAAAGACGGAATTGGGAAAAAATGGTGCATATACTTTGTACAAATACAAAATTGTTAAGGAAAATAAAGCATGTATGTAATAGAGCAAACAGGGCCTTTGGGAAGTACTCCAGCTTCTGCAGTGTTCAGCAGCAGGAGTTGAGGATATCCAGTGCCTTGTGCTGGGAGACTTATAAACAAATGAAGATAGAAGTTTAGAGAGACATTCTGTCAGTGCATGGGCACAGTTCCCAGATGAAAACTCAGAATATTATTCCCCCCTTAGTTTTTAGTAAACATTCAGATAAACTACTTGGAAATGTTTCTATTAATCTGGAATAAAATATGCTGTAACATTTAAGTCTTTAAAAGAAAAATAATCTGAAATAGAATTTAGATATAGTTGCAAAAACACTTTAATTATTCCAGCGAATACATGCCATACAAAACAATGGTCAGTATTATTCCCTTCTGTAATGTTTCTGTGGCTTAATAAGACCTCTTATATTCACCTAAGTTATAGCATATAGTTTATGTGATGAAATCAGAAAAAAAATATGCAGTGTTGCAGTAGCATCAATGCAGATCAGCTATCAGGTTAACCAGTTTAAGCAGATGTAATTCCTAACACTTGGAATGGCAGAGCACACAGGTAAGGATGTGACCCTTGCTCCAAAGTGTCTGTGCTGACTGCACTGACTGGCAAATTGTGTCTCTGCAGTTTTGGACAATCCTTGGTGGCAGCGTATGAAAGAACTTGGGTTCCCTCTCTCAAAGCTGTCTCTGTCCAATGTCACTGCATGGAGTGCTCAAGAGAATGTGTGTAGGAGGAAACACGATTGTTCCTTAGGGAAAGATCGGTGCACAAGCACTCACACGTGCATTGCATTGGTATGTGTTGACTTGGTGACTGTGCTCCACTGGGAAGTTGCCGTGTTAAGAGGCCTTGGCACAGCATAAAATACTGTCATCATGTTGTGAGATCCTCCATATTCTGTATTTGTAATTAAAAGCATAATAAATGCACTCTACTTGGTAGAAGGGTGGTATGGACTTTTACTAATTTTAATGGCTAATACTTGTTAAAGAAATTCATCAATAATTCCGTGAGCCTTGGTACCTCTTTTGTTGTTTTGGGATTTTTTTTCTTTTTATTTATGTATTTTATTTATTTATTTATTTACTTGTTTGTTCTTAGGGGTTGGTTTTTTCCCCCTATTGCCACTCTAAGAAAGAGGAATTAAAATATGCCTTTTTAACTCAATGGATCTGTGATTCTCACGCTAACACTGAACTTGGGGCTTTAAGGATGTGCCCAAGTGGTGATGCCATTGCAAACACTGATAATACTATTCTCATTTTAGGTTGAGTCCTTTGAAGGACAACTTTTAAGGGATCTATTTAAGCCTAAATGCTGTGCTAAATTACTCAAAGGAGACTGCTGAGTTTAATGTTACTGAGACTTGAAGCCGTTTCAATATCAATTTAAAAATTAATATCTGGTTTCAGCATCTGTTACAGCCTTTCTTGATAGGCCAGCAGTTTGTAAATTGTTCACACTTTGATTTAAGTTCTGAAAAAATATTGTTAGTCTCCTGATTTCTTTCAGTAGTCACTGTCTTTCCCTTACTGTTCAATTTGGGCTTTGTCCCTAAATGTTTCTGTGGCAGCCCCTTCCCTGCTGAACTGATGGTGTTTTTTCTGAATCAGTGTCCAAGACACTTAACCCAAAACCTTGAAGTATTTGGTGTCTAGGAAATATGAATAAGACCCACTTCATGCAGTGGTCAGATTAATGTAACAAATGTATTCTTTTATCACTTTTTATCGTCTCTCTGTCCTCACACTTCTTTTTTTGCTATCATATGTAGTCATCACTGTCTCATCTATTCCTCATTCTTAAATAGCATAAATATGTTGTCATAAATACATGTATATTTATATTTTATATATACTTAATTCACATTTATCAATCTGAAATATCAGCATATTATTCAAATTAAAACAATCCTAAGTATGTTGTATTTTGATAGTAAATAAAATTTTAGTATTAACCTCAAGATGAACAGCAATGCTATGGTCTTAATATAGCATGTAGTAGCAAAAAGACCTGTGATTTCCTATTCTTACAGTTCTTCTGATAAAAAAGTGCAGCGAAGATCTTTTATGACTACAAATAAACTTCCATTTGTTACAATGGTTTGATCTAAAAATAATCATTGGCATCATAGCTTAATTAATGTGAGCCTTTTGTGTAAAACATATTTTAAAAAATATTAAACCAACCGTAGATGTTTTCTTTGCTCTTGCCTGGTAGCAGAGAATAAAAGAATGAATTTGTTTGTTTCTTTTGCCATTCCTTAATCCCCAATGCAATCATTATAAAAGGGCCAAAGCTATCTTTGGGGGTGATGAAATCTACAATGAAGAATTATTTCGATTATTATTATTATTATTATTATTATTATTATTATTATTATTATTATTATTATTATTATTATCATTATCATTATCATCATTATCATCATTATCATTATTATCATTATTATCATTATTATTATCATCATTATTACTGCTGATAGCTACCATCTAACTATGTGGCAGGTAGCTAGCAATCTGAAATCACTTTGGTAGCAGTGCAGGTCTCCAAGATGAAATTGATAGACACGAGCCAGTTGTGTTGTGTGGGGTTTATTCTCCAGGCTATATGGCTACTACTCTGTAAAACAAGTTCCTGTGTTAATGCTGTCTTTGTGACAACTTTCCCTCTTCCTCCTTCATGTGTGACATACAAAAGAGATTAAATCTGGGGAAGTCACAGAAAGCAAGTTCTGTTCTGAAGTCCCAGCAAGAGGTATGCTCTAGTGCAAGGGGAAGAAAGGGAAAGGATTTTTCTGTTTAAAGTCTGATGAAAATGAGATAAAGAAAAGAATTGCTGAATAGCAAGTAAAATAGGGAAAGAAAAGAGCTTTTGTGTTTGAGAAAAGCTTGCCACTTAGATACTTTTAATGCATTAGAAATGGTGAGCAATTTTCCAAATAAATTTGGCATTGTTAGAAATTCCTGATTTATTAAAGCTAAATAAAATTCCTTGCGCATTCCAGCAGAGTTACCCTTGTCTCTGTTCCAGCTTCTGCCCAAATTCTCCTGGAGAGATATGTTGGGGGGCTTTGGGACCTCAGGTACTAAAGCCTTTGTCACCAGCCCAGGGTTCCTCTACTCCAGAGTGGAAGCACAGGCTGGACGCACGGGGCTGGCACCTCTGCAGCGTGGCTGGGGGGTGTCTGCCAGGCACCACAATGTGATGTGGTGGGAATGAGGCTCTGGAGCAGCAGCAGCACCTGGGGTTTGAAAGTCTGGTGCTCCTGGCATCCTCTTCCCAGTGTTGTGGAGAGCACCTATGGGCTGAACGCTCATCTCTGAGAGCCTCAGCTTTCTGTTTTGGAGAGAGAGGCATTAGGGATTTGGGAGCTCAGAATGCCAACAATGTTGCTTTGAACCTGGGGCTTCAAAGTTGCTGCTTAGAGTTGGCCAGAGGAGAGCTTGTCTCAAGGTTTGCATTGTTGCCTTTTCTCCTTCCTGAGCAACTGGGAGAAGGTGGTGCATTCTCCATAGGAAAATGTGGCATGAGGAAGACAGGCCATTTGGTACACAACATTTCCCCATCCCTAAAACCAGTCTCTGTTGTATGGTGCTCTATTCTCATAAGTCATGGATCAGGGATCCCTATTTCCCTTGAGGCTTTGCTTACAAAAGGACAATCTGGAGAGGAGCCTGTTGTCCTGTTGTAACTTATTAAGTTGCTTATTACAGCTATTTTGTCCCTGGTTGGGATGATCTTTGTGGTTCTGCTAGGCCTGTTTAGGTCTGAATAATAGCTGTAGATGTAGCTGAGACTTCTTAGGGAATAAACAGCACATAAAGCTCTCTGTTTTGTTATTGGAAGTGATGATGTTCTGGTGGTTTTTTTTTTTTTTAATGTGTTTTAAAATGTACTGTTTGAATAATGGAAAAGGATTAAGGGAAGAAAATGTGTATGAACAAAAGGTTGCTCTGCATTCTTGGATGCATTGGGTCAAAGCTAGTCTTTTGTGTCTTCAGAGAAAAGATGAGGTTGTTACAGCACACCTCATCATCTCCTCAGCAAGTTAGGCATGCTGAGGCTTAGCATGCCTAATGCAATGGAACAAGCTAATGCAGCAGTGTTCTCCTTTCTCCCACCCCCATGGGTCAGGGGATTGGAGTGGAGACATCCCTTGATGTTTTCCCACTTCTTTCTAATAGTGCACAGGGATTTTTCCTAGGTTTCTTTTTTGTTCCACCTAATCAAACCTCTCAGCTCATTGTGATTCTTAGACTATAGGTCCATACCCATATATCCACATTTTTAGATAATGCATTAAAGTGATACTTCTCCTGGTGTTCTTCAGCATTGCTATTTTTTTTTTAATGTATGTAGTGATGTTATCATTTTAAACACACAAACACTTCATTTCATAATGCTCTAAAATTATTTGTGTTATAATCCTGTAATCACAGCTGGTGGTTCTACTGATATAAACTGAACATCATCCCATGGTTCATTATGATATTGCTAATAACCCTTAAAATATAGTATTTATTGTTTCATGTTTGTAACTTCCATGCATGCTTCTTCAATCCCCATTCAAGATGATTATGGATTCTCCCTAACAATTGTAGCATGGGACATCATTTATTCTGCTGCAAATCCCATGTGGAACTGTGTGAGCTTCTTCAAAACATTTCTGTTGAAATTTTGCATGCACAATCTACAGGGCAAACAATACATAGAACCATTTTGAAGTTGTAGAAATTATTGTAACTACTAAAATCAATTCTTAAGTTCTGATGATGTTTCATTAGAAAAATACAGTGTTTCAGACATTTTTGTTAACAAGCTCTTTTTAAAGTACAGAGAACCATGTCTATTAGCAAATTTTGGAGATCTCTTTTATGGGCATTTTAACATATAAAAAGTCATTATTAATTTGTTTTGGTTTTGGGAAAAAAGATGTATCTTTAGTTTAGAAAAGCAGATTTTTTTAATCAGTTGACAAGGATTGTTTTTTAGCTTTCTGTCCCGAACTTATTGTGAGACTTGTGCCAGCCCATCCATCCATCTTTCACCCATTTCTTTAATAACTTTTTAAGCTGTTGGCCAGTTTCAGTGAAAACTGACACTCTGTAGTAGCTGCTGAGATAAATTAAGTTCATGTTTCCTGAAAGAGGTGGATGAGGAGTGAAAAAAAATCACAGAGGACCAGTTGGGCAAAATTCAGCTGTCATGCATTCTTCTGTATTACAATCCAGCCTCACCACCCAGAACAACTGGGTTTTCTTGGATGGGGATATCCTGAAGGAACATGTTGGGGAGCCGTTGTTTGCTGCATTGGTGCATTGGGAGATTTAGTGAACAGGCATGAATGCATAGGAAATCATGCTTCAGTTGGTATAATGCTCATATGTCAAAGTATTGAGTCCCAAATTGTTAGTTGCATGTTGTCAGGATAGGTCCTTTTTAAAGGTAAAATTTAAAAGGTATTTTTCAAAGGATAAGGAGGAGACCCCCAAAATCTGTGCTTTTCTTTAGAAAAAAGAATCATTTGAAAAAGGTTTATACCCAGGCAATTCAGACTAGTGACATTTCTTACTGAATAGGAAGAAGTTTCCCACTGTGGAGAGATTGTTCCACAAGTGCTTTTTTTGGCACTTTTTCTATAATTCATTCACTGATAGACTGACATATTCATAGATCTATTTAGATGTATTTACTTCAGGAAAAAGAAGCAAAGTTTGAAGAAATGGTAAGTTCTTTTTACATGCTGTTAGTGATACTGAGCATCCACAAATTCTCATCTCACGGCGTCCAGTGGCTCTATTCCTATTTGAAATTCAGCCTCTTCATTTACGTGACTAAATGTGACTTTCATCACATTTTAATTTGAATTTTAATTACTAGTCTTTAAGATTTTGATCAGCACTAATAAATTATAGCACAGTCATATGGTATTTAGCTGATTGATTTTTGCATGCTGAAATATAGTCATTTTGGAGAGCAGTAAAACTTTCAAGTAGAAGAAATGTTTCAAAGATAAAGGAATTTGTATTGGATTTGTTCACTTGTGTCAGACCAGAGAGGAAAAAGTCCTAAGTGTGAACCCTTGTGAGAGCAAAGCAGGTGTCTGCTATCCAGTCTGTTTTAAATAAATGCAGGGACATCAAGTCAGGCAAAGAAGGCCAGCGAGTGCAGCTTTTGGGAATAGCTTTGTGTTTCCTGGTGGTGGTGCAGGAGGTGAGAGATGAGAATGCAGTATTGGGTGATGGTAGCTCTGTTGGTACCCTGCATTGCAGAACCTTATTCTAAAAGGCAAATATTTGTTTGCTGAGTTCTTTTCCAGCTGCATCTGTTCCTGGCTTCCTCTTTTGTTTGGATGTCTTTTCTCTTAGAAGTCTACAACATAACATCAGGAGAATCTTTATTTTCTTTTCCTGCTCTGAAGTGCCCATTTTTAGTTTCAGTTCACCAGTAGCATGGCAGGAGTACTGTAACAGAAAGGATTATAACTAAGCCCCTCTCCATCTAAGCATCTCTGTTCCATAGCTCAGTTGGGAGTCAGCTCTCACTGGCTGGAAAATGACTACTGTCACAGGGTCGATAATATAAAACAAAAACAAAGCCAGTGGATAAAATCCTGGCTCCACTGATGTTATTCACCTTCCTCCCATGTCCTCAGTGAAGTGACAATTCTCACCTGTCATGAAGGTACCTGTTTCTTAGGAAGGAGAGAAATGGAAAGCCAGGGAGCTGGCAGCACCTTCCACAAGACTTTGTATCCTGAACAATAAAAATGTTAAACTAGGCAAGTAAGTAGTAATTATTTCTACTTTTCACTTGATTTTCAGAGAGGATCCTAATCTCCTAAATCTTGCCAAAAGACATCTAAATCCAGAAGCATGTACTCCTTTGGGAGTTTCTGTTTTTCACTTCTCTCTCTACTTGAGTTTGCAAGTTCTTGCGCCACTGAGTGAAATCACTGAGGCATGCTCACAAGTCTTTGTCCTGGGGAAATGGCTATGTCTGCCTCAAGACTTTTGGTACATTTTTTAGGCAAGAAAGCCCCACTTCCTGTATTTTTGGGAATGTGTTAGAGGCGTGAATATTAGACAACTCAGGATTCATTTAGTCCATAATGATCTGCTGTCTGCAGCCTCATGCAAGTTATTGTTTAGGACTCTTAGCTGAAAGGGCGCAGGACAAAGTGTTTAGAAGCCTGTTGTTTGGATTTTCTAAGAAAATTATATGGAGAACATAACTGAAAACAGAAGAGTGTTTCTGAAAGCAGGGATTATATCTGCTTTTGGTTCCTGGCAGTTCCTTGCTGTCTAATGGCAAAGTTTCAAAACAAAGGGTTGATGCACGATGTTTTGTGCCAGCTAATATACTTTCCTGGGACAGAGGACAGAACTCAGCCTTCCTCAAGATAAGGGCAACCCTAAACTTGGGAGTTTTACTCCTAGAATGGTTGCATCATTGCTATAAAGTTAGGGGCAACATTGTTTCCTTTTCCAAATCAGAATGGAGTGTCTGATGTTGCCTATTGGTGACCTATATCTTTCTTTAGAAACCTAATTTATGCAAATATTGAGACCTACATCAGTTCTTTATTATGTCCACTAATTGCATTTTTGATTTGAATGGTTATGGAAGACAGACTAGGTTGCCACCTCATACTGCCATGTCCAACTGTGCAACTACACAAAAAGCTTTCTACCCTGTGTTACTGATACCCTGTCTCCCAAACCTATCACTACTCTTTTTGCCTAGTGTCTGATTATCATATCCTTCTCAATACTTAGATTATATTTTTTTTTCTGAGGCCAAGACCATTTTCTTTGTTGTTTCTCTGTACAGGAATTGGTGTATCATTACCATGTTGTGCTGCCCTCTCATGTCAACGTGCTGTGCAGTGACAATGTACCAGCTTTCTTGGAGCTACTTCTTAATTCATAAACATAGGATTGCATTTCACCAGAGGAATACAGGAAAGCCTTTACTATTGTGGTGAAACCTTATTGTTGGAAGGACTGTGATACTGTTTAATGACGAAAACCTCAGAGAAGGTGTAACAGCTGAGAACCTGCCTTCAAGTTGAAGTGCAGTATCAGTGCCTAATTCCTATAGTCTCCTTAGAAAATCTTATCTCTCCCTTATTGACTAGTAGTCCAATATCTTTCATGAAAATTGAATGCTTATAAACAGAATTTTTCAAATATGTATGCAATCTTAAGTGCCATTAGAATCAACCTTGGCTTTGATTTTAAACCTGGCCTTCAAATACGTGTCTCTCTAAATGCATTTCTGGGTGCATTTTTTTGTTTTGTTTTTGAAGACCATGTCATTGTTATATAGCTGAAGAAAGGGTAGTACTGAAAGAAATGCATCTTGGAATGCAAGTGGAACTATTTAGACTCTGTTCTTTAAAGCACAGTTTCTTTATCTATACTCGTCCAATACTTAGAAAGGAAGGATTTCAGGATATTATGAGCTATATTCTTCTCTTACTATTCACCTCATGTTAGTAAGCTGGTCTTCTGTAAATTCATGGAAATAGCACTGAAACAGAGACTACTTCCATATCTGCAGCAAAAAAAACCCAAACTGTATGCATCTGATAACAAAAAGGAAACATACAAATAGATAGATTTTTTTTCTAAATTTCTATTACTTACTTAATTTATATTTACTTTTGGAAAATACATGGATTATAGTAGTTGTAAACTCTTGTGGCCTTTAAGGATACATATGGATTAATGACTTCTCAAAGTATTGTTTTACAAGAGTGCTTTAGCATTTTTAGGGTGAGTGCTTAGTTGAAATAGTCACTAAGGGCATGTTATTCACATAGGCATTTTTTGCACCAAACCTGTGTATTTTTTATTATCTGTGCCTTCTGACTTGAATGACTAAGGTCCTTTCATATATGTACATATAACATTAAGCTTGTGACTAAGTCCAGTTGTTTGAAAGTTAGTAATGTTCCCTAGAATCCCATTCTGAATTAGACCTTTAAGGACTGCATTACTATGATATGATGCAATATAGATTCAAAGGAATAGTTTAGTTTTATATAAAAGATGAGGAGTGCAGAGTCTTTTTGGTGCATTCTGTTTGTTTGTTTGCTTGTTTGTTTTTAGTTAAGGAGTGCAATATATGTTTTCTTTAGCTGTAAAAGCACAATCAAGGCAACATGATAAGTGAGTCAGTGTTGTAAAAGTAAAACTAATTTTGCCTTCACTCACATGAGCTATAGAAGGAGGAAGCTTTATTGTCCCTGGGAAGGTGATAAGGCAGAGTAATTGTATATTATACTGTCCTGGAACATCTGCCTGAAGACTGTTGGAGCAATTCATCTATCATGGACGATACAGCATGTTTTGTCTTTCTGCTTTAACCCATCCCCACTGCTGGCCTGCACGAAGGTTTTGATAGGGACTGTGCCTGGGCTGGGGCTCACATTAATCAGTCCCCTTGTTCAACACTCCAGCTGACATAATTACAACCTGCGCACAGCAGTTATTCAAGTTGAGTCCTTGTCACTCGTGGTGCGAAACTACACAGCTCAGATCCCGAAGGAGATTGCCTTATCACACAGAACAAGGGCTCACAGGAGTTGAAGAGAATAGAAATGGGAAAATGTCTTCCGGGAGTACTATATATTCCTTTAAAATAAGACATTTGAGAGACTTACAAGGGACAAAGAGAAGCATTGTGCAAGGTCTGAAATGAACAGGTTATTATTTTTAAAAGGATTACACAGGCCATTTTTGTGAAATGGACGTGCATTATTAAATAAATTCAGTGGTCTCTCTTATCATTCAGTGGCTCTGCACTATTAGTTTTCTTCAGAAGTGATAAAATAGTTTTTGACTTGTATAAGCTTTAAGTATCTCTCTGTAGAAATCATCAGAACACAACTAATAAAAGTGCTCATATTATACCAGTGAAATTGGCACACACATAAGGGAAGACCTGCAAGGATCAGAGTTAAGGGTGAAGGAAGAAGCATGCAAAAGGGCTTTCGAAGATGAGCAAGTTCATTAGTTTCTGCTGTTGTGTGATACCAGAGTGTGAAAGGTGAAGCTAAAGAGAAAGTTTCATATTTTGCCATTCTTCCCTCTTTTCATGTTAACCCTCTGTGGGAAAAAAGACAAGTCCATAACATTATCTGTGATAATGAAAGAAATTTATTTTCATGTAACATGATGGGGTTAATTTTATAGCGTGGTGGGCTTTTTCTTTAAGACAGAACCTTTGCATACGTGATCATAGGATAATTTGTTTGGTATTGGTCTATAAAATTTCTCAATATGACAGGATTTAATTGGTATCCAGAAGGCTTTTTCCCTGCCGTTTAAATTTTTTTCATCTTGGGTCAGGTTTTTGAAGTAACACCATTCAGGCAGTTGCTATTCTTCTCAATCAATAGATCTAGAGTGTTGCCCTGATTTCTCATCTAGTTAAAATCATGTTATGTGTGTTAGACATAATTGTGAATTGTTGAAAGCACAGTGAAAAACTGTCTATTCTGGGTGGTACAATTTTAATCTAATACTTTTACAAGACAGTTTATCTGCAACTTTGAATAGTCTGAAGTAGAAGTGCAGTAGAAGCTACCTTCTACATTTTACTTTATATATAGGTATGTCAGGTGAGTCAAATACATAGTTCGGTGCTTTCATTACATTTCAGTATCTTTTGGTTAAGTACACAGCACATTAATTTTGATGTGTAGGTCTCCAGTGAAAGTCCTGCTACATGAAAACTGAACTGCAGTTTCTCACTGAGCTGCAGGGCATCCTTATAGGCAAATGTACTCTTGTAGGAACAAAAATCACGTTTTGCTTGCTCCTTACTCTTAAAACCAGTTCTCCTGGAGTGAATGATGTCTGTGAAGTAAGCTCAAAGTACAGAGCCAAATGCTGCATTTACTTACATTTGTGCAGAAAATGGCATTATGAGGACGTAATCTGAAGAGAATGATATTTCTCTGATATATGCTTTCAACACACATTTTAGATTAGATAATCAATCACTCCTCCAATTAAACACCCAAATTTGACTTTCAGAATCTAAGATGGCTTTGCAGTATTGACAGCCAGGAAGAATATATTTTAATTTGCAGACTGAACAAATTTCCATGACATCATGGAAGCACAATAAATGGCTGACCTCACAATGACATTTTTCAGACTTGAACTGTACTTCTTGGAGACTTTGAGCCCAGAAAAAGCCTTAAGCTCAGCCAGTCTGACCTTCTACAGAAAAGAAACTGCATAGGTGTTTTTTTCACAGTTTGCTCTGTACTGAACCTCCTACTTCTGACTGAATTTTATGATCTAGAAACATATTCAGGTTTGATCTGAAAACAGGCAAAGTCGTAGAACCAAAGTTGTAGAATCACAGCTTCTCTTCTGTGAAAGTATAATTGCTGAAGAAATTGTGCTTTGTTTCTCAGTTGAATTTGACTGTAACTTGTAGTCATTGCATTTGGTTTTGTATAGATTTTCTCCAGGTTAGGTTGTCCCTAAATCACTCCTGTATTCCATGTTAAATCTCACGGGCCAAGCTCAAGTGTAATAAGCAAAACAGAAGAGGGTTTTATTAAGTGTTTTAGAGGTTTTTTACGCCACTTAACTTCTATTTCTATTTATAATCACTTTGTGGCTGTTTATTCCCTTTTTTAAATATAGGCAGGAAGTAGATATTCTAGAATTAGTTTCTCCAGTGTCACAAAGAAAACATTGCTTGCTACTTCCTTGCTTATACACTAATATAGCATGGGGCCTTTTCTGCTTATAGCATCACACTAGAAATTCACGTTAAACTGATGGTCCACTAATCCCTAAATAATTTTCAGTGTCACAGCTTTTCACAGCATTGTCCAAGTTACTTGCATGCACTGTGCAAAGGTGGGAGAGCTAACATGTAATTGTGTGTGTACATGTTGTGATTGAGCACGCCTGGCTTCTGCGAGTGCTCTGTATGATGGCAGTGTCATCCTTATTAATCACGCTGCCAATTACCGTGTTGTCTGCAAATTTTATTAGCAGGGATTTTATATATAGTTTTGGCATGCATAACAAAAGTGAATCTTTCAGACAATTATTGCTGATTCCTTTGATAAATTGGAACATTTGAAATGAGGAAGAAAATGACCATCTCCTTTTGCATGGGGGGTTGGGGCTGGGATAGGGCAAGAAGAGGCACTGTATTAGCATTAAAAAAACCTACTTTGAGCAGAGATCGTAGAGACCACAGTGCCCTGGGTATGAATCCAGGCTGCAAAGCAACAGGATCTGTCCTCTAGGGAACCGTGTTGTCACTAAAATGGCTGAAGGAACTGACACGAAGGCCAGTTGGACGAAGTACCATCTGCATCTGAGATTGACAGGCAGCCTTTAGGGTCTGTTGCTATCATTTCTGACTCCAGCAACATTAGGAGTCCAGTTTCATCTTGTGCAGCCGCTAGATTGCACACCCTTTCCTAGGCTCCATCTGCACTTCTATATCTGTGAAAATACTTTATGTGTTCCTGAGGATATACAAACGGACTCCACAGAATTGTTCGGTTAGTTTATGTGGTCATTAAAAGAAGTACAATAGGGAAAAAATTGATGTTGATAGGAAATGCGTGTCTTCAATTAAATTCATCCCAGCTTTTTTAAAAAATTGATGTTTTCCATGGCCTCATTTCAGCAAGGTATTTGATCATGTACATAAATTTAACCTTGTGAGTCATTCTTTTGAAGTCAACGGGGGCTGCTTGTACTTAAGCCACAAAAATGCGTAAGTACCTTGTTAAATCAGGGCCTGTGATACCTAAAGCCCAGTCTCCATCCTCACACCACTGCAGAGATGCTGTTTCTCAGACCAACCTCTCTTTTATGCCATCTGCTCTAGGAAGAAAGGAAAGGGGGAGGGAGGAAGCCCAGGAACAATGGAGTGATTATTCTCAGTTACTGTGAAATAGATGAACTCCACCTGCTATTTCTGCCACTTAAACCTTGGCTGACACAGTGCAGCAGTGCAGTGTGCTCAGCAGACCCCTGCATCCCTCATGCTGCAGGCACACAGGCCCTTGAGCTGGACCAGCACAGAGACCACTCTGCCTGCAGCAAAGTGGAAGCCAGGAGTTCTAGAAAACATTGCAGAGAGTTTTCAGGAGCAGATCAGTCCCATGAAAAATCGTTTGGTTGTTGTTGTTTTGTTTGTGGTTTGGTTCCTTTTTTTCCCCTTTCTTTGTTTTGCCTTTTTTTTCTTCTCTAGTTGTTAAAAGGAGACACTGAGCCTCTCTCAGAAGAGCTGCTGGGCAGACTCACAAGCTGAGCAGCTCAGCTCTGCACAGCACCTATGGGGACAGTGAGAACCACAGCACACATGCAGAGCTGAGGCACACTTCCACGACTTTCTGTACCCTTTCCACCCATTCCTTCCAAGTCTAGCAGTTTGAACAGGTTTCTATCTAAAAAGCATCTTCTTTATTTCTTTCTCTCTTTTCTTGTGGAAAATAGAATTAATGGAAGCATTTAAGGCAGGATGCCTTATTTCCTTGGAGTCACAGATGGGCTTTCTCCTGGAAAAAATCAAGTTTTCTTTAAATTGTGAAGTCTGTTGTTTGCCAGTTTTTCACAGAAATACTCTGAAAATTCATTAGTAGATCTAGATGCCAACACTGGGCCTACATTTTGGTTTTTGTTCACTGTGCAGAGTTGTAAATGGCTTTACAGATTCCTCAGAGGTAAACAAGACTAGAGTACATCTCTTCTTATTTCCCTTCAGAATTCCCAATTACCCTGAATTTGCCTTTAAAAGCACTTACTTTGGCTATCGTAATGATCAATTACTTGAAACTGGGAATTTTCATTCCAATACATTGTAAATAGAATGGTGGATCCGTGTCCAAATTACAATTTGGACATGCTAGTCTGCGGAATGGAGCTCAGATACAAGCAGTAATTATCAATCTTCCATCATTTTCTGTGCTGACGCACAAGTTTTTGCTGCTTCCCTACAGGGCTCAGCTACTTTTTAGCAGCCAGCATTGGACATCTGTCACACATACTGTATGTCATAACAAATAGATCATTACAGAAAAAAATGCAAAGCTAAAAATGTAGAAAAGCAGAAAACATTATGATTATTATCCCTGGGTGTTGGTATAATACTATCAGAATAAATCCCAAATACATTTTTATTATTTTCTTTGTGAAACTGACTGTATTATAAAATCTCATTAAAGCGTGTAAATGTAGTGTACTCTCTTTTATTGGCTACTTCATATTTTCTGAGTGGCAATACATGGCAGTACATGAAAACACGGCAATACATGAGGCCACCATGTTGTTGGGCATGTGTTTTTATGGCACTGTGGGTGTGTATTTCAGTCACCTTTTCTGGGTAGAGTTGAAAAGCTGTGGGCAAATACTCGCTGCAGCAGCAGCTATGATGGCAAAGGCATTGCTTGTCCCCAGCAGCTCGCTGCCTCTGCCCACCAGAGGTCTTTAGGAGCAGTGCAGGGAGGTGCTTGGCAGCAGTGACACAGGCAGAGCTGAGCTGGCACTGGGACATTGGAATTGCCCTCCTGAGCTCCCACAGAAGGAGCTGTGTGCTGCTGATTCCAGCAATAGTATTATAAGTCACTTGAGAATTGAAGTTGGTTGCAGAGCATATCCATGCGATTGTATCTGCACTCACTTAAAACCTGAATAAAAGGTAACACTTATATCCATGTGATTGTTTCCCCACTCACTTAAAACCTAAATAAAAGGTAGAACTTTTGCTTTTAAAGGCAAAGAGCAAGGAAAAAGAAACCCAGGTACATGTTAGTAGTGAGGAGGATGAGAAAATGCATTGCATTTATTGTACATATATACATAAATGTGTGTGTTAATATCTAATAGTTATTTCAGTTTTATAATGTTAGTTTCAACATGTTACCACATTTTTGGCTATGATATTTTGCTGTTTTTTTATTATTTCTTGTGCAATATTGTATTGACTTGTAGCACTGAAGAGGTAAGCTTTAGCTTTTAAACTTGCAGTCTGGATTGCCAGTGGTATGTGCAGATTATGTATTATTATGTAGCTAGTTTGCACTACCTGGCAATCAGTTTATTTTATTTTAAAACCTGAAATGTAGCTAAATCTTGAATAAGCAGGGAAGGATTTTTGGTTGATTGGTTGGTTGGGTGGTTGGTTGGTCTATTGGTTGCTTGGTTGGTTTGGGTTTTTGCTGAATAAGTGGGCAGAGTGACTGTCTTTGTGGAGGTTTTGATTATATAATGTAATTACCAGAGATTGAGGTATTTTTTTTCTTTCCTGCAAGAAAATATTGCCCATTAGGTTGTTTACCACCACCCTACTGAATGCTGCTTTCCATACAGTTTAATGACAATAAGAAACAAAGGGAGGCTTGAAGGCTTGCATTTTGGAAAGCAGTAATGCTGAAAACAACCTGAAAGGTCACCACATTTAACTGAGTGTGCAGGAGCTCTTGGTGCTGCAAGAAGTATCCCAGAATTCCCAGAACTGGCTGCAACTGGAGAATGCTGAGCATGGGGAAAGTCATGGCATCCATGTATGCAGCACTGGTGTGAAATGTGAACATAGTCAAAGTTTAAAGCAACTGAAAAGAATGTAGGAGAACCTGATGATTCCTCAGAGTGAGTTGAGAGGAGCTCAGTCTCTGTAGCTCTTCCATGGAAACCCAGGTATTAGGAAATCCTAGAGCCAAGCAAGGTGTGTTGGACATGTAGCGCTGTTAGCTGAATGCAGGGGCATAAGAAATGAGACTGTTTGTAAAAGGGAGAGTGATCAACTGAAGAGTAATTTGCCTATAGTTTCAAAAGACTCCCTGTTTCTCTCCATCAGAAACCATGTTCCAATATCACAAGGGTTGTGATTTGAGAAAAGAATCACTGGGCAGATGTTTATGAACTGTGCTATCAGTGAGGTCAAACTGAATATAACTTTGTGTTTCTAAAAATCTATGGCTCTCTTTTTCTAGCGTAATTACATTGCAATTTTGATTTCAAGACAGTTTTCCAAGTTAGATGGTATTTTCTGTGAAAGAAATACTTGCAAACGTTTGGTGAATAACTGAGGTTAAGAATCTACAATAGTGCATGTTTCTTCATTGAGAAGCTTGCTTTCATCATAATTGCTTTTATGATGAAAATGTCCAGAAAGTATCTGGATACTTTGCTATTTTTCATCAAAATGCTGCAATTTCTCTGTACTTGCAGGTTGCATAGCAGGGTATAAAGGATGCAGAAGCCCTTCAGAATGCTGTCTATATGAGAGTGAACTTGATACGTACTGACAAACAGGGGAAAAATAGAAATCTTTTCAATCAGTTGGTTATATCACTGTTTGTTTTTATGTTGTAAATAGTGATGCCAATGGAGCTGCCCTAAGTCCTTTATGTTACGTGCATTTCTCTGCAGAAAGGAAGTTTATACCTAATGTTCTGGAGAAGGCCTTTTGAAGGTTTATTTTGTGCAAATAAGAGTCCTAGAAGGTGCTAAAATTTAAAAAAATTAGTGGACTAGATAATTAACATTTTTCCTCATATGCACCTCTGAAACCTTCCATTTCCATGTCTTGCAGTAAGTATCTTTCTGAAAATGTCAGGCACTACATAATGGAAGAGTGTACTAATTTCAGTTTCTTGTTAGTAAATAGGAAAAAATTTATTACTTCCTGCAATATTTCATTTAGCTGTTTAATAAAATGCTAATATATTGTCATGTAGAAAACCCTTAAAAATATAGAAACATTCCTATTCTGCATGGACAAATTTAGTGACAGATATTTTGTGAATTTCTCTTATTTCATGATTTTTATCCAAAACACTACGTGAAAGACAAGGACAGCAGCCACAGGTCTGCAGTTAACTGCTGAACTTGGCTGTTCACAGAGGCACCCAGGTAGGGTGGGAGGCGTCTTTGGAGACGTTCAGAAATGTTCCTGGGCACCTGGCCAAGGGTCATCCTTCCTGAGCAGCAGGGATAGACCAGACAATCTTGAGAAGTCCCTTTGAATGTTAAGCATGCTGTGATTCTGTGACTGAAGTGCCATTTTAAATTTGACAAGTGATTTCCAGTTTATGATACTGGAATATGCAGCAACATTTAATTTCTTGACAACAGAAAAAGGTAGCTGGTTGGTAGGAAGGGACTTGTAATGGCAGCATGGAATGTGCAGCTAGAACAGCAATGGGAACACATCACTGTGTGATGGATGTTAGAGACAAATGCCCTTTTTTGTCTTTTTCCAGAAGAGGTTTTCTGTTCATCCTAAGCAGTAGCTACATTTCTCAGGAGAATCTTACCATCTGTCTCTCTTATTTCAAAGTGTTATCCTTTACAGAAATGTGGGAGCTCTCCTGGATGTGGAAAGTAGGCCTATGCCCTTCCCGATATATCAGTCCTTCATGGAGGAGCTTATACGGGTTTGTTGCATTGGAAGTGTGCATGGAAAGCCTCTCGTATTTCCTGTTCATCTGCAACATACCTTAGCATGTTCCATCTCCTCTTTCACTGTGTATAGCACTGACAAGACACTGAAAAATTCATACAGGCTCCCTCTTCCCTTTAATACAGTTTTTGTGGGGTTTGCATCAAGTCTCAAACCTTTTTTAACATCTAATAAGAAGACTTACTGCAAGACATGAAACAAAAAGAAGACTTCTTATTGTATTTCTCTACATCAGAATTAAATGTAAACTCACTGACTGTAGCTTTAGAAAGATTAAGTCTCTTTAAAGAGTTCTCTTCCTGTTACTTAAGAGCATGTACAAATTGACAGAAATATATAGATTTGATTTTGAAAATGGATCATAAGGATGAAAGCATGCTTACATGAAGCAATGGTAATAGTAATTTAACTTAGAAACCTCTACTTTAAAGTAGCTTTACTGAAACACAGGCTAGTCTCCTAAAACCTGCATTTATTTGTTTGTGGCCATAATTCAGATTGGAACTCAAAAACCAGAAGGACTTTCCTCAAACAATTTTTATTGCACCGGACTCTGTTTTCCAAATTTCAGAACAAAGGAAATCTGTATTTTGATGTTTATAAACACCTGGAAGTGAATCTTATCATACAAGGCCTGTCAAAACCTTAATTATCATCACCTTTGCAACATTATAATGTTTTAGTTATATTCATGTCATGAGATAGCTTTGATAGAAATCCAGTGCTGTTTAAAATCACAGACCTCTGAGTTTACTCATACAATATAAAGTGATGTAACTACACACACTTTGTGTTGGTGGGGGTGTTTTGTGTCAGACATATGATAACATGCTTGTACAGTACATGAGAAAAGACTCCTAATAAAACACACATTCAAAGCACACTGAATAATTAAAAAAGTTTTATATGCAGTACACTTTTGTCCTGTCATATTTAAAGGTATCACTTGGATTCAAGAGTGCTTGGATTTGCCAGTTGTTGCCATCATGGTTTACCTTATGATGGCAATTGCTGCTTTGCAACCTAATACAAGGGGCCATTTGTAATGCCTTGTGATCTCACATTCCTCATTTCTGATTAAGCCTTCCTGGCCTTGTCACATGGAAAAATATGGGTTTAATTTTTTTATATCTGTATGTTGCTGTGTTTAGTGACAGATTTTTACTGATGACTGAATAAATGAGGCTTCAGGAGTGCTCTGTTTAAAGTGGCCGGAGCAATTTCCAAATCAAAGGAGATGGAACTGGCCTTTTATTGCTTGAACAGCCTGGGTTTTCTTCACAACTCTTACATAGCTCTCCACAGATCCTTTATGTATTTCACAGAAATATTTCAAAGTAAAAAGTTTTATATATTTCCTTAGCATAGTATGAGAGCTGAGCTAAAAGAACACAGATATTTTATTTCAGATTTGTATGCTCTGCTTTAATCTACTGCCTTTTAAAGTATAACCCATGATAGAAGGTTACCAGGTTGTCTCCTGCTTTCATTGCAGTATACACTACCTTTTTTTCATTTTGTAAAATACGTATTTCATTTTAACAGCATTTATGGACACTGTAACTTTTTTAGGGCTGAATTCTGAAAGATGCTGAGGGCCAATATTTTGTATATTTTTCAGTGATAAGTGTCTTCTCTGACATTCTCAGGCATCTGATCATGATACCAGTATATAGCAGATGGACATGACAGAGGGTGAGCTTTGGCAGCACCGTAAGGCAGATACCAACTTTACCATGTCCATTTCCGAGGGAGAGACAAGCATTCCAGCAGAACTTCAAGCTGCTACTTCCAGTTTATTTTGGAGGTCTTTTTTTTAGGTGGTTGTTACTGTAGAATTTCTGTCATGATGTAGAATCATGATGTCATTTCTATCATTCTATCATCTATCATTTTTATCATACTGTAGAATTTCTACCCCATGATGGATATATAATCAGTTGCCCAAAATGCTACAGTAGCCTTACTTGAGTATTTGTGAAGTATTATGCATTTATGTAGTTTACATGACTGTTTGTACTTTTTTTCAGTTAGGCTGAATTACTGTTCTTAATTTGGCAATAATAATAGTATATGCTAGTAAGAAAGTCTAAACAATAAACAAAACACCAAAGCAATGGTACACATGAACAGTTCTGTTCTTTTGAGTAAAAAATAAATATACTGACTATTTCTGATTGAAATAAATGGTGCAGCAGTGTATTTCATGTAGGATTAATCACTAAGTTTGAATAAGTAGGAAATTCTAATGCAAAATAATTTTGTAATGAGACTGGAATATTTGAAAGACTAGAAATTAAAAATGATTGCCATATAGATCTCTCTGTGAATAAAGGAAATATGAATTTTTTTTCAGAAATAAAATTATAAATATTGCTTTGAAATGTGTTAAAGTAATTGTATATGTAATTTGACTTTTATGCATGAAAACTCCACTACTTTCACAAAAGCTGTTTTTAAGAAGTAAACCAGAATCCGTGTGTATTTTCAAAAATATGTAAACTTGAGCAGCTCAATTCTCTTTCCTAGGAACAGTTCACACAGTGAGATGAAAGTTGGTGGAACGTACTTCAAAAATCATTCACAAAAACTCCTGTTAAATTTAGGAACTGTGTAGGAAAGGTTCATGTGAGCTCCACTGGGAATATTATAGGCATTTGTGTATTTCAATTTTGCGAAGTAAAGATTTTTCTTTAATTAATTTCTGTTAATTCTTCTGCTTAATTTCCGTCAATCGCTGATTACCATGAGAAAAATAGAAATTCTGTAAATGTGACAAATCAATCATTCTGGTTCAGATGTAATGTTCTGTTAACCTGAAACAGCTTTGGGAGCCATCATGCAAAGGACAACATTTGTGCAAAACCTAAGAGGATGCAAAAAATCTACAGATAATGAAAAATGAGTGATGACTACTGATTTTCTGTTATATAACACTAGGTTTCATTTGAACCACTGGTAGAAAATAAATAATTTTTTTTCTTTTTTTTTCCTTGCTGTTTAGGTCTAACTGTGCAGAAAATATCCGTAAACACATCTTGCATACGGGAAAGCATGAAGGAGTAAAAATGTATAACTGTCCTAGGTGTGAGTATGGAACAAATATCCCTGTGGAGTTTCGGAACCACTTGAAAGAACTGCACCCAGACATTGAAAATCCTGATCTGGCATACTTGCATGCTGGTAAGGTCCTTGCTCCCTTTGCTTACAAATTCTTTTCAAAATGCACGTGCTTAAATGATAGTAATAACAAAACAAGAAGTTATTATCATTTATTCTGAAGAAGAGCATGGTTTCAAAATAGGCTTCATCCTCTTCAAGTTTTCCAGGGTTAAAGATTATGCATTAAGCACTGAAATCTATTCATGTTATACAAACAAATCTTGCAGTTCAATAAACATCAGAAGTGCATGCTATTTAGACGCCTCATTTTGAAATCTAACTGAACTTTTAGGGAGAAATGTTTTTTAACATTTTTATTAAGTCCTCTGCCTATGCTATTCCCCCAAGAACAGAAAATCAAAATTCCATAGGAAATACAGTGGCAAATTAATGCACTGCTTTAAAAATTCTTAGATTTCATTACAAAATGTAGACTGTTTTTCATTAAAACATAGAACAGCACAGCTCAACCAACAACTTAGATGTATCTTTTCAGGCTTTGTGTTAGAAAGCATACACATGGATGTCACTGGAGGAATGCAAAAGAAAAACATTGCTTTGGAAACAGGAATTAAAAGAAAAAAGATGGGGTGTCTTCTGTTTAGGAACAAATTTTTTTAGTTTTTATTTGCTTTTGGGTTATTTTTTCATAGATTCTACAGTTCAGATTGGAAGGCAGAAGATTAATGGAAGCATCAAGTTAAGAGAAAAAAATAAAGAGTTCAGTGGTAGGAGGTTAGGAGAAATAACAAAATTAGTGTGGAGCTTGAATGAAATGTGATCTTAATGCAGGAGAGGCAGATAACTTAGACATCACTGAGTGGAAAGACAAGTCAGAGCTGTGGGAAAAAAGAACAGATGGTGAGAAGAAAGAGTTGGGGAATCCAGAGGAGGAAAAAGCTATGTGGGCCAGAGTCTCCCTGAGATGCAAATTAATCTTCCATTGAATTATTACTATTAGTACTCCTGTGTCAGATGTGAATCTTGTGTCAGGAATTAATATCCTAGTTTTCGATACCCTTATATCTGTAAAAAAACACAGCCTGGAGAGTTTTCATGCAGCTTTGTGCTGTATGTACACTGTAGTTATTTTAAAACCTCTCAGTCTTCTCAAAATGACTGCTTGCTTTCCTGACTAGAGGCAGTGTATTATTTGTACCATATATTTCTATTTGCCAAGTATTCCACTTCATTTTGGAACCAATCATCATGTCATGTCAGCATATGGTGGATAATATCTGGATGTGCAAACAAAATGCCAGTTGGCAGAATACCAATTTCAAAATAGGTCAGAAAACTGATCACATTTCACCATAGTTCTCACTAAAGCAAATGAATATTCAACTCAGAGCTTAAATCCAGACATTGTTGGATCTTTATTACAATAATCCCACTTAATATGAAAAAATCAAATGCTTTCAATAGGCTGATAGATATAACAGAGAGCTGTAACAGTGATAGAATCAGTAACATTCCAAAATTACATTTTATGTACATTTTGCCATTAGTTCAAGACTATATCTGGATAAATCAATTGTTCATTGCAGCATACTGTGGTTAAAACTGTTCAGCTTGCCTGTCTTGGTAACACAGGAAAACAGTCATCAGTGTCTTGTATCCTAATGATATTTCTTTTCTATACATTCACTCTTATACTGTAGAAATCCTCTTGCACTAAACAGGGTACTGTGCAAATATATTAGGACTAGCAAGAACAGATTGTCAGGCTCGCCTAGGACTGGTATGCAACAAAAGTCTTGAAACATTGTTTGTGTAATTCCATTACAGAAAAGGATGATACTGTATTTTCCTTTCAAAAAGAAACACTATTAAAGAGAAACCTGGGTGATAATTGTGTATTGATACCACAGTTAAATTAAAGGAAGTTTATTTTCTTCTTTTCAATCCATTTCTGACTGCTGGACATCTGAGAGTTAAAGGTTTTAGAGAAGGTTTTTAGAGGAATGAAGGACAACTCCTGTGCCCTGGCTAACATCCCTTATAAAAATAAGATTTGTTCTGTGTCTGGTTCACAGTTACTGATGACTTATTGGTCATTGGCTGCACCCACAGAGAATCTACAACACGACATAGAACCCCTTAGGATGATAGGAGTATGAAAGTGTCATCCAAGATTGATTTTTTTTTAACTTAAACATATTTGTCTGTCTTTTATGTTCTAATATTGCTTTGTAAGAGGAAAGCTGGCCTTTTGCTTCTTTGAGCAGATAGAATAAGTATCTTCACTGGCAAAGAGACAGACACCAACTCCAGCCACTTTGAAGGACAGGCAGAAATTCCTTCACCACACCTCATCAAGAGTGTAGCTGTGGGGTACCTTTGGGATGTGACTGGGAGTAAAAGCCAAGTCTGTTTCTTGTCTGTGAAATTAAGATTGACAGTTGGATTTCTAATTTAGATTTAATGTTCTTTATAATTGTTGCGGGAAGAGTGGAAGCTTCAGACAAGCTTTAGCCTCAGATTTTGGCAACAGTTTAAGTTCAAGGAATCTCCCTGGCCTGCAAGTTCTAATGATGGCAAGTCAGATCTGTTTATAAAATAAATTATTTATTAAACAGACAAGAGATAGCAGATGAAAGATCTTAATCAGAACCACTTACTACAGAGTATAAAATGTGTGTGTTGCATTTCCAAAATTCTTGAATGTATTTTGTTCTAACTGATGCTACGTTGCAATACTGAGTTGAGCTAAACCTGAATACTTTGTCAAGTGGGACAGGAGAAGGGCCCATACCTGTGGTAGATCTTGCAAGGGATCAGTATTTCAGTTTTCTTTCTCAGTGCTTCATCTGCTTTGGAGGAATATCACTTGGTAGACATAATTTCAGTTTGAACTAAATGTTCATAATTTAGAAGCTCTTGTCTTATAAACATTGTAATACTATTATAATGCATTATTTATGTCCAAACAGTGTAATAGCTATGCCTGAACATCTCTATTATTCCAATAACTGCAGAGTTCATGGCATCTGTGGTGTGCCATAGTAGCCTTCTGTGGATACTAAACTGGTCATAAGCAAAAAACTCTTTAGAGAGAAGGGAAGCAGTTTGCTCATTATTGGTTTTGTGATGATGTTGAAAGTTATGCAGTGATACTGAGTGTTTTTTTCATATTGTTATTTCCATGCTGCACTGTAAAAGTGGAGATGATTTCCAAGAATGAATGCAACCCTAGAAATCAGAATAACCTGTTTTTTCACTGAGCAAAAGATATAATGGTCCTGCTTTTTGTACAAGTTTTCTCATGTGCAAAATAGGTGCAATGCAAATAGTTTAAGTCACAAAGCTCTTGCTGTAAAATTGCTTCATAATGGTCAACTATGTGATTAGGGAACTGCTTAAGGCATTGAACAGAAAATTTGGCGATGTTTAATTTAGAATTAGCAGTCTTCTTGGAAGTCATTTAAAAAAAAAATCAGTGAAGCCAGCTCAACTCATTGTACTCTTTGGTAAGCTTTTTGTGTTTTTTATTCCTGTGACAGTGATACTATGCTTGCAAAGCACTCAAATTTTCCAGTGTGTGGTGAGAGTCTACCACCCATAGCCCATGAGTAGGAGTGGAGGATCACTTACTCCTATGGATGATGACAGACCTAAAAGTGTGAGCTGCTTCCCCGCTCTGCACAGACATGTTTTGGGGAATGCTTGGAAGTACAGCTTTGTGTGCCTGTGCCTCTGTGAAAATTATAGGTGCCTCTGGGGTTGGGCATTCACAGAACAAAGATTGTGACGATTGTGTTTTGGCAGTTGGCTGCCTACGTGGTGATTGAACGCTTAGTGTTCATGAAGAGTTACATAATTCATGACCAAATGATAGATAGGTACTTGATTATAGTGTATGAGTTGCTTCACAGGGAGAAAATATCAGACATGAGCTACTCTTAGTCTAGCTGAGAAAAGCCTAAGAAAAATCAGTTACTGAAAGCGTAGTCAGACAAATTGAAATGAGAAACAAGGTGCAAACACTTAAATATGAGGTCAATTGAGCTCTGGCAGCAACTAGCAAAAGAAATTATTCTTCTTCTGTTCCTTTGAGCCTTGAGAAGACTGGATGTCTTTCTGGAAAATAGGTTTTAGGAGGGCCCAAGCTTGCTGGGTTCACTGCAAAACATAAAGGGGCTTTGATATACCAGAAGTCAGACTATTATCTAATAGTCCTTTCTGCTCTTAAACCTTCAAATAGTGCTAATCCACAGCCTCCTGTTAAGGGCTGTGTTTGTGAATCTATTTGTGTGTTGTGATAGCAGTGGAATAGCTGAGGAGACAGCTGAGTCCCCCAAAGTGTTCTTTCTCAGAGAGGCAACATTCACATCATCAGTGCTAAATTCTTACTCTCTTTGAGCCTGAAGTGGAAATAAACTCACTTAATCTCTTTGTTTCTAGTAATTCAATAAATCCCTGATAAAATATCTTGTAACATGCATTTATTTATTTGTTTAATGTGTTTAAAGAATCCATATAAAATCCTGCTCTTTCCCTTGCAGTTCCCTTACTGTGTTATTTTCTGTCCTTTTATATATCTTTGAAACGTGTTTTTCCAAACTTTAAGGGTACTTTTCAAAAGGCTGTGCTTCCCCACATTTCTCTTTCTTTCTTTGGCTTTTGAGAAACAGGGCTGTACCAGCAACCTGCAGCATGATTGCATCATCAACAGGGGACAAAATTGTGATCCTATCAGTTGTAACGGTTGCAATATTCATGAATGGAATTCTGAAAGTTCAAATAGTTAATCCCAAATAAAATTGTGATCTTTATCCCACTTGACAGCTACATTTATCAAATTATTAAGAGAAAAAATTGATTGCTAAAAGTTATGGTGTGATCTATTATGTGATTTTATCAAGGTATAACTGTATTACCAAGTGGAAACTGCAGACTTATTCAGAATGTGAATTGGACACACAGAACCTGATAATATAGCAATTATATTAGTATCCTAGTGCTTTTCTTCTTCTAAATATTTTTTGCTACACCTTTCTTTTCCATCTTTTTGATTCTTTAGTAGAAAATATGGAGTTAAAAAATAGGAAAAATGAAATAATAAAAGCCTGTTTGGTCTAATACTCTCTATTAAAATTTATCAAATTTTATCAAAATACAAATTTAATCCAAATTTAATCTAAATTTATCAAAATACAAAAATATAAAATCAGTAAATGCTATTTATCAATGCAGCAATGGAAATACAAGTCAGTTGAGTACTTATACAAACTTGTAATTCATACCTGATGTAAAACCACCAAAGAATAGATACACAGTTTTGTTTGCATGAGTATTTAATATTTTTTTAATAGTTAATGTTCTTAGTCTTTATCACTGTTTAAATAAAACATTTTAAATGCTGTCATTTGAAGCGATATTAAAATTATCATGGCTAGAAATAGGCAAATCAGGTGCAAGATTTTACAGCAGTGGAATATTGCTTGGGTTTCTAGTCAGATAAAGCATTATTTTTGGTGGCTGGTATGCTTTAAAAAAAGAAAAAAGCAGCAGCAGCTCTGCTTCAAACAGGTTTGCTCTTGTCATAGCTATTAGTACCAGTCTTTCAATAGCATGTCATGTTGATTGGCAGACACTCCCTTTCCTCTTTTGTGAGGAATAATAATTTTAGTGTGTGCTTGAAATAAAAACCTAGTATAAATGATTTTCTGTTTGTAAAGGAGAAAGCCAGGTTCTTTTTAACATATGTAGATTATGTATTATTGTGTTTCAGGAAGGATTAATCTGTGTTTAAAAAAAAAAAAAACAAGTAATTTTTTTTAGAACTGTCATTTTTTAGAAGGCATTGTATACCTAGCAGAGCTTCCATAGCCAGGATATTTATCTGGGTGGTCATGACATCAAAGTTGGTTCTTTCCAGGTAAAAAGTGAAGTAGAAAAAAAAAATTGACTTCATGAAAGTACTTTTTTTTTTTTTTTTTCCCTAGGATATTGCTTTTTCTGCTGCTGTTGAAGAGCATAGGGACTCCTTTCATAATTCCTTAGATGCTTTTCCTGAACAATCAGCATATATTCCTGCTGAGTGACATGAAAGGAGGTGTTGAAATATTTTGATGCAAATATTACATCATCTAATATTCAAAACCCACCACTATTAATATTAGTTACATCCTTTAAGTGAAAGGTATTCTCAGATAAGAATGAAAGCCAATCAGTCTCACTAAAGAAAAAAATGTTCGGAATATACTTTTACAGGAAAAGGAAAATACTGCCTGGACCAAAGTGTGGAACACCTCCTAATACCTCGGCTCAGTGGAGGTATAACAGGTGTCCTGTTGTGTGCCATAAGCTGCAGGGCCATTGCACAGGGGTTTCCATATTGTGTGGAGCACCAGAACCTTGCAGTCACAATCCTGCTTTCTTTCCAGTGCACTTCTGTCCACGGCCCTCCTAGCAGTCATTGTTCCTTTTCTGAAAACTATCCCAGTTTGTAACAGGACAACTAATTTTTTTTTTTTTTTTTTTTTTTGTGGCGTGAGCTATTGCTCCTGAGCAGATGAATCTCTTTGGCCATATCTGAATATTTAATCTGTGTGTTGGTGTGCACCTCCTTTCCTGTCGTTCCTCTCTGTGACATTCCTGGCTGGCCTGCATGGGGGCTGTGCCACCGTGGATGATAGAGAAACCCTCTTCAGGTCTGAATTTTTGTTGAAGCCTTAATGCACCCTTGGATGAGCATCTGCTTTGCAAATTCCTTGCATTCCCCTGCTGGTATCCATAAAGACTGGTGCCTCTGCAAGGATGTCATGTTCATCGATGAAAAGAAGGTAATTTTACTCCAAGATACTATTTCATTATATTAAGAGATAAAATATCCTTCATGAAGAACGAGCCACATTATTGCCTATTTGGAGCTAAAAATAGGCTATCCTAACATAAAACTTTTAAAGCAAGGCTGAAATATTTAAGTGCAGAAGCAGAAGAAAGCCCTTAAGACATTGACAGCCATCTAGAAAGGCAAAAATATTTAATTGTGCTAGAAGATATATATGCATAATAGTCTGTGGCAAATGTAAATAATAAAAGGAAGTACTAGTATTGGAATAGCAATTTATTAAAATTCATACAAAAGCACCAAAAAATGGGATATCAAGGTCGTCAAGGAAACTTCTCAAACAAACAAAAAGAAAGATAATAATCTTACAGGAGGAATTAAAAATAAAGATATATAGTGCCTAGGAATAATTCAGGATATTTTAATGTGGAGATTGTCCTATACTCTAATTGCTTTCCTATTATATTTTTTTAAGTCTAGATCTCTCAGTCTATAATCTAGGGAAGTTATACTGGAATTCTAAGAAATAAAAAGATCTTATTTTTTAATTTTCATTAAAGTAAATATGTAACAAATATAAGACGCAACTTGAAGAATGAAATTAAAATTTTTATTTGAATGTGTGATAAATTTTTAATATATATAGTAGATAAAACTTATTTAATAACTTGCATATTTAAACTATATTGTAAATAATTATATATTCCTAGTCTGGGATAGAAGTAATTTTTTGAAAATATAATTCAAATGAAAATATAAATAATAAATATCTGTAAATAAACTTAAATTTTCTCAACTGTGCTGTCTTCATGATGAACTAATTATTTTATCACTTGCACAGTTGAACTAACAGTTCTTCAAAGACCTATGGGCACTCTATTTCAAATAACCATAGCAGGGTGTATTTTGCCTACATAATGCCACCACCTCTTGGTGGCTTCCTCTGTGGCTGTGCATTACTTAGGGGACACTTCATGCTTTTTCTTCCTGTGAGATGTTATTGGTGTCCCAACAATCTGCACTGAAATTATTATTGATAAATAGCTTAAATTATTAGTATTTATTTCTGCTTGCAAGTCTTTGTCTGAGTTTTAGATTTTTTACAAATTACACAAAATTACTTGCTTGTTGGTCATAGCTTCATTACTGCACAAATAATAGCAAATTATTTCAGAATCGGAAAAGTGCTGGCGTTGTCGTGGTTTACAGCTATCAACTAAGTGCCACACCCCAGTCACTCATTCCCACCAATGGAGGGATGATGGGAATCAGAAGATTGAATCTCAGTCTCAAATTGAAAAAGCTCCTAGGCTGAGATAAAGGCAGTTTATTAGGTAAAGCAACACAAGGAATTAATTCAACACATGGCATGGCCTGGTAAGTGTTATCTACGGGAAAGCTGGGCTCTGTGGCATGCAATGGTGGCTTGGGAAGACAGATGCCAGTACCCCAAACATCCCCCCATTTGCTTCTTTTCCCCTCCACTTTACATGCTGAGAATGATGCCATGTTGTATGGAATGTCCCTTTGGTCACTTGGGTCAGCTGTCCTGCCTGTGTCCCCTCCCAACTCCTTGTGTACCCCCAGTTCCCTCGCTGGTGGGGTGGGGAGCAGACTTGGTGCAAAAGCTGCCCAGGACTAGCAAAATCATTCCTATGACAGTTTCCAGCTCAAATCCAACACATACCAGCAGCTGTGAAGTAAATAAATTAAATATCTGAGCCAAAGCCAGAGCATAGGTATGAGGGATTGAAGCACAGTTTTAGTTCTGTGCTTGGAGCTTTACTACTTTGGATCATGAGTGAAGAGAAGAGCCCTCAGCAATAATTGCTCCAATGAATCACAAATCATGGCAATTCCATGCTGATTTTTAAAATTTCTTCTGGACTTTCTTTTTGTTTGCTTTCATTAATCCAATCTGTGCTGCACTGACTTTCCATTAATTCCTTGACATGGCATCTTGAGTCTTGACCTTTCTAAGTAGGATGCCTTGTCTGTCTGATACTCATGTTCTTTTGTACTTCTAATTTCTATTTTACTTCAAATAGTTCTTCATAATTTTTTCCATCTTTTCATTTACCAGATCTTTGGTACCTTTCAAATGCTAAATGCTCTCCCATATATCCTTAGTAACCATGCTGGATTTTTCTGTCCTTTTTAATATTTAGGTTTTATTGGATGAATGTAGATTGCACCTTCTCTAACTCTACCTTAAATAATTGCCACTTAAGGGAATTAAGAAGTACAAGGGAAGGAAAATGCTGACCCATAGACTAAGCAGAAGGAAAAAACGTTCCCACTGGGTCCAATTTCCTAAGAAGGACCATCAGGATAGTGACTAGGACCTGAAATTATGGGCTGAATGACCTCTAAAAAATTATCAGTTCAGAGAGGAGCTTGTCTATAATTGTTTGCACTAAAGGAAATGAAGATAGGTAGAAGTCTCACAGAAGAAAGATTGCTTCACTTTCTTGGTGAACATATAAGAGCATAATATGGAACTATATCTCATATAAATACACTGCATGTCGGCTGTCTATAATTCTTGTATCATGTCAAAAAGCCATGGAGACAGATATCATATCTCTTAACTCCCAGCTGACCAGTTAGTGGGGAACCCCTTTTTCTTAGTACATCTTCTGAATTTGAGATATTTTATGCATGTCTTGCATTTATTGGAATGAGTATGCGCTCATCAATATCTAACATCAAAGAAATGGTTTGTACTTAAGTAACCACTGCAGATTTAATACAGATGTTTTCATTCTCTCAGTCATTACAATATGATTCTCATATAATTTTCTCTGATAGTAAAAAGAGACCTTAAAGTGACTGCAATTTTCATATAAATTACATAGGAACCTGAGCATTAATAAAAGCTCTGGGCTTCAGACAATTCAGATCGCTGGTTCGGATTCCACATGTCTGGATGAAAGGTACTGCTGGTTTAAGTGGGTGCAATTCCAGTTCCTTGGCTTTGGAAAGTAGAGGAGGTCCCTGACATCCCAAAACAGACTTTCTGGACAGGTGTATAGCTAAAAGGACTTCTCTGGTATTTAAATAAGATCAGATACTGATTGTCACAATGCCTGCTTAAATAACATTTCAGAAACGTAGAATATTGTTAATGGAAGAGGTTTTTATTAGTAATTTTCCTATAGTTAGAATAGTGGGTTGCCCCTGTAAGTGTTTGATATTATAGATGATTCTTACAAAAAATCATTGAGATAACTACCATACTACATGCTAAACTATGCTCCTACTTCTTTTGTATGTTGCCAAAATGGTACTTCTTAATCAGTCTGGGAACTAATAGCAGATAACAGTTCTCAGAAAACAGGTTTTATGAGATGTAAAAGAATTTACCTACTTTGAAGTAATAGTACTAGAGGAAACATAAAATGAAAACATCTATTGATAGCAAAGAAAGTCAAAACTGATTATCAAGTTATCTCAAGATACACTGAAAGGTTTTAGGCAAATATTTTTAATGTAACATTGATTTTGGATTTGGTGCATCCAAAATTCAGAACTCGATTTGAAGAATTTGAAGTTAGGATAGGAGTTATTAAACAACCAATTGTGCACTCAGTAAAATAGTTGTAGTAGTTTCTGGAATGTTATAGTAATGTAAAATTTAAAAGGAAAAGCCATGGCGAAACATTTGGAGTCCGCACGTATTAGTGCATGTCACCACCACAAAGTGCCCGTGGGATAAAGCTGCTTCTAGTCAACTCAAGTTAGCCTCGTCTGGTAAGGATTCATCCACAAATCCTTACTGTTACAATAGTGTTCAGTGTTCTATTAATTGTTGTTGACCCTTTCTTTTGTAGTCCACCTTCCTCTGAGCAAATTCAGCTACTATCAAAATTGTCAGTAAAATTTGCTGAACCGTTTGTGTTCTTCTACCCACTCAAACAAAAATACTGAAATGTGAAGTTAGAAGTTTATCAGCATATGAAAATAATGAAATCTCAGTTATCTGTAATTCAGCAGGGCCCTACTTGTAGTACAGATCAGGAGGGCTCTGACAGGGGCTAGGACAGGGGAACGCAATCCTCTGTTCTCTGTTGTAATTGTGGGGGGGATTTTATTGCATATGCTGTTTCCTGCAAACCTTTGAGCTATGTAAGTGACCAACTGATTGCATATATTTCTTATAATGTCTTGAGATATCAGTTTTAAAATTATAAAAGGCAATCATTCTAAAATTAACAAAAAATAGAGCATTTTTGATAAATAAAGCCATTGTCATATCTGATAACTGGTATGCAACAGTCAACTCCAATTGCAGGAAGATATTGTCAGGTTTGAGATATTGGCCAAGTACTCAGGGACACAGAGTAAATGGTTATATAACTTGGTATAACCACCATAAGGTTCCTGAGAATCTTGGGAAAGCAGAGAGAGCAAATGGCACTTTGATAGAGACCCTAGACCTCCTGATTCTGAAAGTACTTTGATTTTGCTGCCACCTTGTCACCAAAAACTGGGAGAAAAATGATTGATTTTGGGGGATGCTTTTATGTAAGGCAACTCAGACTCTGGTATAAAGTGGGTTTCAAAAGGTGGCTGTGCAGGTGCACAAGTGGCTCCCAATCTAAAGATGATCCACTTTGCAATGTCTCTGTGATGATTCTGCTATGCAGAAGTAAGCTATAAGGAGATGTCCACATAGTGACATGAGAGAATTTTAGGCATAATGATTTTTTCCAATTCTTTTTAAATTTTATCAACTTTTAGACTTCATCCTTTCTTAAATTCACAGCTTTTCTTTTTCTTTCTTTCTTTTCTTATGGATGATTTTCAAAATAAATGCGGATCCTTTCAATATTAGCATTAGCAGATAAACTGAGCTGATTAAAGTTATTTATACCAGTGGTTTTTTTTTAAGAAATCATTGTAGAATTTGCAATTTGATTGCCCCTGATGCTGATTGGCAGAAGTAGGTCTCTGTCTTCGCTAATCTAGAATTGCAGATGTTATAGAAAGAAACAGCAAATTTAAAGTTGTACTTCAGTTTAAAATATAAAGCTTTTAGTGCTTTTGAATTTATGTTTCATTTGCATACCATAGCATTATATTGCACTTACCAAAGCAGTTCCCTCTTTCTCCAAATGCTGTTGTGTACCTGCTGCTGACTTCACTGGGCATATATATGTCTAAATTTGTTGGAATATTAATTCTGTATTTTCAGTAGATTTTACTAATTTACTTTAGTGTTTCAGGTACTATCTCTTATTTTGAAATTGTTGCCTTTACACCAATGCTCTACCTGCATTGTTAGAAAGATACTTGGTAACGGATTCAAAAACTACAAATAAGTTCTAATAGGCTTTGGCTGTATAGGATGAATAAAGCCAAATTATAGTCCTTATTTTTCAGGATTTTCTGACTATAAATATACCCATATAGCCATTGTTTTCCAAGAAATTACTACCAGAGTCCATGTTTGAAGAAATAATAAAACATGTCCTAAGCTTTCAAGACTCGTGGTAGCTTTTAAGAAGTCTGAAGTGTTTTGGAAAGGCCATGCTATCTGAGGAGCTCATATTTTAATAAAAAAATTAACATGAATTACACATAAGTAAACATAATTTCTAATGCTCTGGTAAACAAGTACAGTGTTATATAGAAGAAATTGCAGTGTTTAGGACAGGGAGAAATAGAACCAATCCAAGTTTTCAATCTCTACCCTGCTACAGTATGGATTGTATACAGCAAGATGCTTTCCAATAATTAAAGGCCTTAGGCTTTTAAATGCTTAGGAGCATCTAAACATGGTCATTGTTACAGTTTTATGAGGTGGGAGATAACTTAAATGACGTCTTTTCATTTCCAGTAAACTTTTATTTTTTTGTTTTCATTGTTTAGAAATTGAGTTTTAAGTGCATTGAGCTGTTCTGAGTGTCTCTCATCAAGCCAGGAACTCTGAGTTTCTAAAGAATACTGAGATAGAGGATTTGTATTATTGGGTAAATTTTTTATTTTGTAAGCAGTAATGGGTAAGTCAGTCATGAAATATAAAACTGGTTTCATTCCATTGTTGTGATTAATTTTCCATAAAAAATAATGTATTTATATTTCACACTTTTTTAGAGATATTTGTAATAGATTTATGGTTCTGCAGTATTGTAATTTGGTTTAATTTTTATTGCATAGAACCAAAATTTCATTGCCAGTTTTTGTATTTAAAGGTTTGTTAATCTGCATTGATTTCCTAGTTTGGTTTTGGTTCTGAGCCGAAAAATACAGTACATCACTGACTGTTGTATCACCTGACAGCGACTGATAAAGCATCCGTGCAGAAAGTGTCAGAAAAGGTTAATATTTATTGATTTTATGGCGCTACAACCAATGTAGTTTTGCCATCAAAGATGTATGGCCACCAGCAATGGAATCCGTAAAATTGCAGGTTGGATGCTAGTTTTTATTATAACGTATGCCAGTATTCTGGCCTTAAAAAATGACAGATATTTAATTTAAGACAAAGGGGTTTGAATGTACAGCTACTGTATACCTGCAACAGGAATTCAGTGTTCTAAAATTAAATCCAAATGCAGCGCTTAAAAGTTTAAGGTGTTGGGGGTGTATGTGGGGGGAACACGGAACCTTGAATTGCAAATGACAATCACATTTAGCCTTTTCATCCACTTAACTATGTGCTATTGATCTGTAGAAGGTGCCCAAGCAAGTGATAGCTAAAATTATGAGCAATAAAGCGCTTGCTTCTTCAAACAAAAAGTATATAATTAGTAGGAGTGGAGGAGGGGGCAGAGCCTGTGTGTGGTTTTAAAGGCATTTAAACAAGATGGACTGAGTGCAGCAGCAGTTTGTAAGAGAAATCAGCAGTTTGTAGGAGAAATCTGGTTGCCTTGAAGCATAAATCCATGGTCTGGTTGCAGCTTGTGTGTAAAAATTAGGCATGCACTCCAGCCTTTACATTTATCTCCATCAGGGTTTGCCTGACAGAAAGACAATCTGTTGGTATGCCTACATCAACTAGGGAGAGGAAAATCTTGTGAAGCTTTGGTTCTTCTAAATGCATCCATAGTTTGCATTTTTATTCTATTTTTCATTTAGATGACTCTTGATATCAATCTTTTCATAACTGATAGTTCTATTGATACATCAGGAAGGTTTGCAAGAAGATAGGAGAATACTTACTGAAGTGCTGAAAATTAGTCTACTAAAATGCATACAGACATGCATAGAGCTTATAGAAGCAGGTTTGTAGGGAATTTTAGCAGGATGTGGCCTGATTTTTAGAATCCTTGTTTAACTATTTATTACATAATTATTATTTTCATGGTACAGCTTTGCATGCAGATTTTCTCCCCCACTTTCTTTAAGGTACACTGTCAGGGACAGCAGTAACAGTGGGTTTGTTTTTGAACAAAACCTAATGATAATTCAGCAGTGAGAAACTCTTATTCTAACATGACTGGTAGAATAAATTACATGGCATACAGTAAACATGCTTTAGATCGCCTCTTCTCTGTACCACATTTTTCTGTTGAGCTTTATACCACCAGTTTGTCTGGGTTCTTTTTCCCCAGACAGCTTACCCATTTTATTGTGCTCATTTAGAGGAAAGAAAAACTGTTTGTCTCCTTGAAAGGCAAGAGAACAGTAAGTGGAAAACTACTTTTATAGCTAAAATACCATTATAATATATGGCAACTAAAATTCTAAAATTGAAAGAGAAGATACAAGAGAAAATCTTAAATCACTTTTTTAAAGCCACTGACAATTTGAAATATTCCCATGAAGATTTCTATTTTTTTCCTTCCTTCCTTTCTTGAACTTAGTAAAATGTGATTTTTAGAATGATTGTTACAATAACTTGTTTAATATCAATAATTCAAATAAGAGCTGTTCCTCTTATAACTCCACCTTTTTTATTTTAATGACTGTGTCATTAATCTAGCATTTTCCATTTTTATTGGGCTTCATTGTTCCCCCTTCTGATCTCTTTAAGTTACGGCTATGAAAGGCACGCACTCAGCAGTGGCACGCACTGCCTGCATTTTACGTCCCTTCTACCCCTTTGTCTCATGGCTTTAATTTTTGGTAAAGCCAAGTACCAGCACCCTTGTGGCTGTGTGGTGTCTGTAAGTGACTTCCAGGCTACAGCTCTGGATGGCAGCTTAGTGACAGAAGGTTTTTCAAACACTTGATTTCTTTTTTTTTTTACCTTTTTAAATTAAATATTACTGCTATGAACTATTTGTTATACTTTCTAACACCTTCACCCCCAAACTGGTTATTACCATGCATAATGATTGATATATTGTTAGCTGGTTTTAACAAATGATTTTGTGGAATGATTACTTAATTCATATTGTAATTAATTTTTAGTACCCAGCAATACAGAATTGAAGCCATATATTTATTTTGCATTGCTTAACCATAAGAAGACCACATTGCCTTAAAACATCATTCATTGAGTAAATAAAATAAATGTATTATAAGATTTGTCCAAATTCGATATAGAACTAAAGGATAAAGAAGAAAAGAGGTATTTTGAGTCCACAACTCACTGAATTTTGGGCTTACTTTCCCTCCTTGTGTCTATGAGAAATGGTAAGGAAAATAAGGAACCCTGAAATTCCTTATAATTCAAATTTTACTTGTACTCAAGAGGCTTTGTGACTGATCTTCAAGTACAGGATAAGAAATGGTCCAGGGTTAGGGTTAGGATTCAGATTAGAATTCATCTGTGGTGATGCTGCTCTAAACACCAGTTTATGTGCACTGTGTGTGTGCTACCACTAGTGCTGCAGAATCACTGAGTGTTTGCAGCAAAAGGTAGTATTTGCTTATATTTCACCAAAAAGGTCAACATTAGCCAGAAATTACTGCATTGTATTTCAGATCTAAGTCAGGGTGTAAAACCAAAACAGTGTTATTGAAATCACTGTATCACTATTTACAAAACCCATAAAGTGGCAGAGCGTTGTCCTCAAGAGCTGGCAGTGGAGCTCTGCTGTGAGCATGGAGATGCACTGGAGCACCTCTGGAATGCTGCCATGGTAAGAGGTATTTGAGCTGGCGTGGAGTGGGAGATGGACAAAAGTCTTTCCAACCCCACACAATCCTGCTCACCTCATACGAGACTGAACACTCTGTGTCTTGTAAGCAGAGAAACAGAGAGCCCTGTCTGTGTTCACCCTTCTGCCCATACTGGGCATGGGGATACCTTGCTCTTTGGTAAATAATGTGACTGCCCTCACAGATCTGTAGAAGTATGCCCTGGCATTTAATTCTTTGTCATTATTTTCTTTAGTTAATCAATTGCATTTATATTTATCCACAGTTTTCTTCAAGTGTTTCTTGCTATAACACTTCATGAAATAATTTATTTAGATTTTCTTGAGCCTCCTTACCGAAGTTATAAATTCAATTGCATTGCTTTATTGACTGAAATGTTACAGAGCAGTTAGTTTTTATTGTTTTTGTAGGGTAAAATGTGTGATTTTATTGTTCATTTTTATATCTCAGATATCATCTTTTATTAGAATTTTGAAATGTATCATCTTCAGGATAAGATTTATCCACAGTGCTAAGTACACATTTTAAAATGCTGATTATTTAACCTATAATTCATCTTAAAAGTCAGGTTTTGGTTTTTGGTAGAGCCAGGAATGTAAGCATAATTTCCCTTGCAGTGTCTTTTTCTCAAGAAGCACTCGTAAGAATTGCAATATCCACCCCAGCCCTTCCTTTTGCTTAAGGAAGGAAAGAGCAGCAATAACTATCTGCAGTATTGTGTCAACACTCTGCCTTATCCCTCTTTCCCTGTTTTTGGGTCAAAATATGGCAGGCAGAAAGGAAGAGGCCCCACTCCTGTGTGGATGTATGTAGTTATGTATATAGGCAATTATTTTTGGTAAATAAACTGTGTATTACTTATGTAGTAACTTTAGATTTCTTGTAATTGCAACTTTAAAATTATTTGCTGATTTTAGAGTAAATACAAAATCACAACTGTTTAGAACTGTAATTTATATAACTAATACATAATATGCTCAAATATAACTTTTTCTTCCTAGGTGTTTTACCTAGAAAGATTTAATTGCTTGGCATTCCAAAGTTTCATATAGATATCTAAGCCCAAAGAAAGGTATGTCAGTTTTCTGTGAACAGCTTACTCAAGCATTGTGGTTTTTGGGCAGCAACTTTTGCACATTACTTCAATTCAGTATGTGGTACTTAAGAATAATTCCTTCTGTTTATATCTAAAGTATTGTTCATTAGACCTCACCATGTTTAAGATGGGATGTGGATGAGTCAGGTGATGTGCACTGTTTTCCCTGGTGTCATCATCTTTACTTTTCTCTACAGTGCAGTGTAGTCAAGGCAGAAGTGTTATGGGTAACTTTTAAATTGTTGACTAGTCCAGCTGATATTTAAAGATGAAATATTTAAACATCACTGGCAATTTGGGGATTTTGACCCCAACAACCACTTTTTATTTTTGCTGCTGGGGAGCAATTGCAATCAGTGTTCAGAGGCTTCAAATTGTCATTTACCTTCCTATAGTGAAGTAGCATTACTGATAAAAGTGTGCTTATTCCTTTTTTAGTGTCATTTGAGACAAAGAAAAGATTGGGACAGATGCTAAAGAGCTGGTTACATTTTTCAAAGAATGCAGTTATTAATTAATGCAATTCATAAACCAATCTACACAGATAAACTGACTCATTGAAACTTCATTGTGCTGTGGGGAAAAAAGGAATAGCTGTAATTTTGAGGAAAATGCTCTGTATCTTTCATATCAAACTGAGACAGCAACTCCCTATCTTAAACATACAGTGAAAATTAACTTCTTGCCTTTGCAAAATGAGTCTGTGTTGTGTGTCTGTGCATGCCCACATTTGTTAACAAAACCCTGGTCAGTGATGAACTTGATAAATATTGGGAAGGAAGATATTCTGATAGTAAGGCTCTCAAGATAAATGGTTGGACTTTCAATGTATAAAAGTAGGAGAATTTGACAGTGGAACCTATGAAATTTTCATGAGTCTCTTTAATTTCCTAGTCTCCCCTTTTAAAAATTTTTAGTGTATTTCAGAAGTAGGGAAGCAATATTATACAATTTAGAAGCAATCCAGGTAATTTCAGATCTGTAGTAAGAGAGAGAGGAAATGGGGTAATTAAAGAGGAATTAAAGTCCAATTCTGTAAGCATGTTACATACTTAACTGCCTTGTAAATGTCCAGCCTCCTGCTGAAATTGTGTTGGATCCTCAGTTCAGACACAGATGTATGGATGAGGCCTCTTTCAGACTCAGGTGGGGAGCTGACAGAAGGTCCTGCAGCCCAGTCCCAGCCTCCCAAGGGACTGGTCCTCCCCTAATACAGGGCATCTTTTCAAAATCAAAACTGAACCTATTCTGCTGTGATGAACATGCATATTAATAGTGATATGCACTGCCTTTAATAATGTGGCAAAAGGAAATAGAAATTCTGGATAGGACTTCATATAAAAAAGTAAGGAGTGCTGTGTGTGTAAGGAGAAGAATGAGGGAACAAGCACAGGAATGTGCTCTTGTATTTCAAAGAGAAGAAACAGTGTTCCCCTTACTGCTGTCACAACTTGGCTGCTGATAGCAGTATTCTCTAAGTCTCTTCTGTATCTCCTTTATGGGACCTGCTCAGTAGCAGTGCCAAATCTAAAATTCCATTCTGGCTAACTGTGTCATCTCATCCCTGGATTTGCTGGTCAGGGACATTAATCTCAGTGTGTTTTGCAGTAAGGATGGTTGGTAAATACTGCAGCCTTCAGTTGAGTGAGATATATAAGCTGTCTAACATGGCTCCTGTTAAAAACTCTCCGTATTTACAGATGATGTAAAGATGAAAAGGTGTGATTCACAGTACCTCTGTTTCCTTGTGCTCTGTAGACCAGTGTGCAACCACACCCTTCACCTAAGCAGCACAGAGTGAAGCTCTGCATAACTTGTGCTGTTTCAGCCTTTGTACCATAAAACAGCAGACTGCATGAACAAGAGAGCCTGGATAGGTTTTTCCTCATTGTCCAAAATTGCTCAGATGTAGATAGGGCAAATGTAGAATCTGAATACCTTCTAAAACTGGGTTATTTGTTGCCAGGGGTTGGGTAGAAGGAAGGACATAGAGTATTCCAGCGGATTTTTATCATCAAGAATCATTAGCTGCAGCTGGCCTCAGCTTAAATAGCTCTGAACTTAGCCATCTTATTGTGGGAGACACTTGACCTTCATCTAGTCCAAGAAAATGAAGAAATTGGTTCGTCCTCATTCCCCATACATACTTTCTCTTCAGGACCAGGCAGGAGTTCAGCAGAGCTGACATTTGGCCTCTTCTTCCTTAATTTTAATAGTTGTCTTTGAAAGAAATTGCCAAATTATTAAATGTTTAATATCACAGCACTTAAAACATATAATTTTAAAACAGTCATGTATAATATTCTTTTATGTGCATATGTAGTAAAGTGCACTTATATCTTCCTTTGTGTTTGATCATTAGCAGATATATTATAATGTCAATATATGCTATGAATGATATTTTAAACAAACCTTCTACTGACTTGGCTGTAAACTTGTGAAAAAACATTGGTTTCACCTTAAGGTTTTAATTTCCTTATGTTTAGTATAAAATCAATACTTTAAGAGTGACTAAAATAACAACCAGACAGTATTTACTGCTTTTATGCTGAACATTTCACATCAGAAGAATGTAGGAGGAGTGTCTGAGTTATAATTTAAACATTTATAACCATCATTCTACTTCATCTGAGAAAGCTTACTTTATTAGGTCTAGAATTACAATCTATTCAATTAAAGCATTTCTCAGATAAGTACTCTGAGTGGTAAGAAGTATTTTCCTAAATCTCAGATGTAGACACTTGAATTTAGCATAGTCCTTCACCATTAAAAGTCAGGAATATTTTGTCTAATATCAGTAAAGATCAGTTTTAAATTGCTGGAAAAGAATGAAAGAATTGTGTCCACTACATTGTCTTTAAAAATAACATTAAAAGCCTGAATATGGTTATTGGAGTGTCTGTTCATAGATGTATGAGCTAGATAAAGGGCATTTTGCCATAATGTGTCAGATTATTTTGACTTCAATTTTTCATGAGGCATGTTAAGTTAAGGTAGTGCCTAATGTGAGTAATAGTGACAGAATCTGACCTTTGCATGTGGTTTTTTTTCCCTTTTCTATAATGATAGCGAGCATCTGAAGTAAACCTTATATCAGCCAGAAAGTGTTACTTTTTGTCATTTTTCACAGTGAACCAATTGGAGTTGGTTTTAAATCTCTTGTCTCGTGATCCATAGTCTTTCTTCTTTGTCCTGTCTTACTTTCCAAAACAGAGCATAACTAAACACTTAGGAGTGATCAATAAACCACTTCTTTGGCAAAAAGGTAGCGCTACAAAGAAACAAAGCAAAACAACAAACAAAATAATACCCCAAAAGGTAACTCAAGTTTCTGGCTAGTTGGTACAATTGGTCTTACACTGACTATACCTCTAAAGCTGTAAAGATTTCACCTAGCAATGGCACATTCTTTCCCTAGATTATGAATATCAAGTTCAGAGATAAAAAAGAAGTGAGATAACAGCTCTGAGTGCGTTTTATTTTTGCCCATTCCAGCTTGAGGAAGGCTGTTCCAGACTGGTCTTGCTTAGTCCTGTATTTTTGTCTCATAACTTCAGGTTGTTTTGCTACATGTCCTTGAAAGAATTCCTTTGTCTGTGTCATAAATCCTTGCCAAGCCCTTTCTGACGGCACAGGATGCACATAGGTTTTGTATTGTCATTCACGCCAACAGTACGTCCTCTAAAGCAATGCTATGTTTTCATTAGTGAGATACGGCAAAAATTATTTTGAAATACAGTCTGGCATTGAATTTTATATTTCACTTTTATATATGTAATGAATCTAAACCTGAGCATGGGTACCTTGTAAGTATTTAGTCGTGGAAGGAAGCATTATATCCAGGTTTCTAAAAGTCAAATGAAGCCAAGTGGAAACGTAAACAGTGTTTAGTGTTTGGCTTGATCCTGTGATGAAGTTAAGAGAGTTCTGTGAAGCAATCAAAGATTATTTAGTCAAAAAGAGCAAGGCTGTAAAGTAGACAATGTCATATGAACCAATAGGTCTCCCACTCTTGCAACTGCAGGCTGATACCAGAATCACCAGCACCAGCAATTTGTGCCTTTATTTGGTGATAAATTAAAGAGGCCTCCCTGAGCTCATACAAGCAGAAAGAAATGATCTCAGACGTTTGTGAGTCACACTGTGTCTGATTAAGTTAAAGGTATAGGAGATGCAGAAAACTGCTGTGTGTGGCTATTTCTGATATATTGTGTTACGGACACTGCAGCAAAGACAGACATTGCAGGTTTGGCATACAAACACAATGTTGTTTGATCTAACCAGTGATGCTGAATTGGTCAGCAAAAAGCACCAGTGACAAACTTTCAGCTGAATATACAATTACAGAGTTGACCAACAGTTTTAATGTATTTTCCAGGCAGCTGATAGTGTTTCCCACAGTCCAAGTCTGCTGAGACTGCTTCAATTGCATTTATCATTTCAATAAAGATTAAGTAGAAATTCATGTTCTGTCTTACGTATTTTTCTTACATTTGACACGCTATGGTGATGGCTCTTCTTTGCTTTAAATCCCATTATATTTCTAGAGATACACTTTTTCAGTTCTGGGAAGCAAGTGAGAAACTTTCTAACAGGAGTTAGATAACAGTTTTATCTTTTTATGACTTACTGCATTCATGCTGTTCTGAAATGGAGGACTATATTGCTCCTGGATGTGGGAGCTGTGCTTGCATCCATTAGCTCTTCGAGGGGAGCAACAGACACAACTCCACAGGAATACAATGCTTCCTGTGTTTGGAGAACCCTTAGTAAGACTTTGGAAGCAAGTAACACAATTGTGAACTCACTTCAACAATGTACTAGCTCCAAGTGCAACAAAGCGATTCGGTTTTTTACTCTGAGATAGTGTTTCTTACTGTGTGCATTGTCGTGTAGTTTCACCACTGCTGAACACAGGGGAGCTGCTTATTAGAATTATTAACTAAGTTTTTAAAGACGCTGACAGATCAGTTTTGTTAATAATCAGTATTAAATTTGCTTGTGTCCTTTGGTTGGGACATAAGTGTAACATGGTCCATAAACTTCTTTTCGAGTTTTTGTGGATACTTTAATGCCTTAATGATGAATGAATTGTTGTATACCATTATCTTTTTTACAGTACTCATCATGTGTTAGTTTGAGTTGCAACATTTTCTTGCAATATACATAGTACTGAATGCAGCAAACCTATGTATGAAATAATTTACCTTTCATAAGTACTGTTTTCACTCTTTTAATTATAGGGATGCTGATATTTAAAGTGGTTGATTATTTTTGAGCAAAGCAGAACATATCACACCACAGTGGTATGCTGGAATAGTATGCTGTGCTGCATTAATTCAGTCTGACAACTGTTTGTGTGTTTCATTCTGGGTCTGCACAGCTTCTGTGTTTGTTTCACTTTTCAACTGAAGGTGTCTTTTCTGCAGTTGTATTATGGAAACGTTCCTTGATGTGAATTTCCTTACAGTGGTGTAAAGGCTGTTTTTGTTTAGGTGGGTTCTTTATCAACCAAGTGTGCTGGACATTTTTAAGACCAAAGCAGCTCACTATCCTGATGATTTTATCACCATTTAACCTCTAGAACTGGTCTGGTAGCTGGACTTTCCAGTGGTTTTCGGGTTTGCTCTTTTTGGTTTGTTTGTTTTGTTTTGTTATTTTTTCCTTTTCTCTGTTATTGGTCTAGCTGAATTCTTAATAGATTATTACAAGATAAGACTTACTCTTGCAGCAGTAGAGAAAATCTAAGTTACAGGCTGCTTTGCACAAGCCTTTTCTCAGCCTTCTCTTTTTCCTTCTTTTTTAACTGTATTTCTTGATTTCTTTTCCTGAAAAGAATAAGTAATGAAATTTTCTCTTTAAAGATAAGAGCTTATACCAGTTAAATAGTGAAATATAATTTTCCATATATATCTTATAATCTACTTATCTAAAAGTACCTACTTTTGTACCTGTGCAACCCAAGTTTATACCTTTTTGGAAAGGCATTTAAAATGCCATCTACTTTGCATTCATTGGTTAAGGAGTATTGTGTTGTTTAATGCAGCGAAATAGAGTACCACCAGAAATATGTTCAATAAGTACAGTAATATTTATGAGGAACTTCATGGCGCAGTTCTGAGTAGTCAGAAAAGCCTGGGCACTTGACTTCAGTATTTTCCACTGGAGGAGAAATACTTCCAGGATATTATATTCCTGATTTAATGCTTTGCAGAATATATACAGGTTTTAGACAGGGACATCAGATGGCAAGACCAAACTGCAAAGCATGATGCACTCTGGCCCTGAACAAGAGCCAGAGCAGAACACCTTATGTTAAAAGATTTCTAGTGAGGACTGTGCACATACATGTTGCTTCTGTTGTATAACTTTGATCTTTATTAACATGCCAAGAATGAGCCAATGCCCTTACATTAGGGTTAGATATTTTCATAAACAGCCTAAACTTCTCCTACAAGCATTGATTTACTTTTTAATATTAGTCTTCCAGTTAAATCTAGTTGCTTATGCCCTGTGGTTAATTACGTGCAAGAAAGGTGTACTTTTGATCAAATGCTATATTAGTTTTTCAAAATTAATCAATTAAAATTCAGAATTTAACATATTAAATGGATATTTTTAATACAAAGGAGCAATACTTTCTTTAACTTTCTAGAAATACTGGAACTCACATAAATAAAAACAGGTGTGTTCTTCCAGATACTCACACTGTCATGGGTTACATTTGCTACCTATTTTGGTCCTTTCCAGTAATATACCACATTCTGGGTCACAGGTAATGGCAATTTCCTAATTTTGTTAATAACACGGAATATTAACCTGTGTGAACTCCATGCATTGAAATTTGCAGAAACGTATATGAAAGTTTTCAGGAACAGAATCCGTGGGAGACCTGTGCTAAGGGGGTAGTCCAGCAGTTCATTAGAGTTCTAAATTTAAAACAAAATTACATGACATGAAAATAAAGGATAAATATTTTAATCTTTCAGAATTTCTTGCTAATGCAATAAAAATTTTGCATTTCCTGTATTAACTTTATAAGTGCAATATAAATTAGCTTGACTTTAGTAGCTGCAAAAGTCATTTAATAACATGTTCCTCCTATGCTAATATTTAGAACCAGTTAAATATTTTCATTGGAGTTTGGTATTGTAGATTGATTCTTTTTTCCCCTGTTTTTTGTTGTTTTGGTTTTTTTTTAATCTTGGAGAGAATAAAACACTTTTGCTTTTGAAACAATGAAGTCAGTTAAAAGGGGCTGACTGATTTTTATCCGGAGTGTAAAGCTTGTGATCAGTTTCTGGGTTGCTGCCATCAATATACATTTAGGTTATGTGGGATTTTGTCTTAATATGATCAGTCTTTATTTATGTAAAGTAGAATTCTGACACCATTGATCTGTATTATTAAAATGCATAGAGCAGCTATCATATCCTGGGCTTCTGCTGAAATATGCTTTTAATTGAAGCAGAATTGTAGCAATATATTACTGATGTGAATCTAGTTAAGAGTACAGCATTGACTGCAGTGCTTCATTGTTGTACAAGGGGCTCTGCTTTGTGGCATTGAGTGTAAATGCTGCCATGTGTCTGTGAGAGGTGCTCAGTGCAGGAAGTGATCACATAGAGACTTTACTCTGAAAGATGTGCACTTCCACTTGGCATGACACACAGTGTTTGTGCATGAGAAGAAAGGCTGGAGCCGTATGATGTTTGTGTTTGTATTTTAGATAAATATTTTAGACAGACAGTTATTACTCTGAAAAGGGGGAGTTTATGCCCACATCTAGCTTAATAGTGCCTCGGTATAGCAAATAATTCTGAAGAAGTCCTTTAACTTTGCTTTCTAGAAAATGGAAAAACAAGGGAGGAGGAAAACAGTAGCTTAAAAAACAAGATTCAGGAGAGTAAAAACAATGAAAAGAAGCTGGAGTTTTTACACCTTTCTCCATCTACAGTGCAAAGGCCTGGTGCTGTGACTCCCTGTGGTACATTTCATGGTGCTCTTGCAGCTGAGTGCCTCAGAAAAAAAGCCAAAATGGGAAGAAATAGAAACCTTACATTCACCATTTTCATGTGCCATAAAGTGCTAAGCTGATTCAGTTCATGAAGTTCTTACCCATGGATGTCAGTTTTCATGTACTTAGTGCAAAACTAAATTATTAACATTGATTTGGGGAGTATCAATTGAGACCTTAAATACATGTGCTAGTATTTACATGATAGGAACCTTAGTTTCAATGCTAAGGAGATTTTAGTCATCATGACTATGTAAAGTGTGTTGAAAAGCAAATGGGAACATCTCAAAGAGAGTATATAAAAGAACTTTGGAAAAATGTGAAATCATGTTCATGTCAACTGCTTTTCAAGAGACAAGAACAGACAGATCTCCAATACAATCAAAAGGTGGTACATTGGGAATGGACAGAAATGTGTGTGTTTTACACAGTGCAGCACTGGAGCAGTGTTTCTCACTGTCACAGGCTATTATTGTTGTGAGTCAGATTTAAAAAATCCTTCACCAGCTGTTTCTGTTGGCTTGAGAAACAATGTTATTCTTCTCCTGAAAATGCAGGTATTTACAGGAATATTAGTTAGGAAGAAAGAGTATGGTAGGCAATTGGCATATCTGTTAATACACAGTCATTAGAAGTTAGGAGACTTTCTCTTTTGACCAAAAAATTTTTAATAGTCTTGAATAAATATTACTGAAACTGTCAGAAATATCTGTTGTAGTCTAGATCTTGAATCAGGTGGAGACAACTGATTAGAAATGCTCTAGTGTTTCCATTGTTCCTGGTCAGTTATCATCATCTCTTGTCCCATGCAATAGGTTTGGTTGAAAGTTTTATAAGTAGACAAGGTTGTATTTCATATATTGTTGTTTATTTGCAAAAAAAAACAAACCTCCCACTCCCAAGTAAGTCAGGGATTTCAATTTTTAGGGACATATTGGTACATAAATACTGATACATGGCCAAACAGAAATGAAAGTCAGTTTTATAACATGTTTTTCAGGCACTTAAAAGAAATTGTGGATGCCAAAGTAGAGAACTGCTTCCCTAGAGTGAATAAAATTTAGCAATGTAAGTCCAGTTGCTTTAACAAAGCATACATTCCAATACTGCAAGCAGTCTAAAATTATCATCATCAGTGAGTGCATTAATGAAACCTTGTTTTTCTTGTAATTTCAAACTGCAAAAACAAGTCTTTGGGGCATAATAAGATGATAGCATACGGTATCTGCTTTAATAAATGATGTTCAGATAGGAAATACCATCGGATGTTTATATTTTGAAATCTTCATTGTTAAGTTCTTCTTTATTTGGTGAATGTTATTGCCCATGGTGGCCACAGTCACAGGCAAAACAGGCCTGTCTTGATGATTTAAAAAATCATGAAAAAAAACCCACCAGGAAAAAAAAATATTTCCTCTCATGTACTACTCAGTGACTCAGTGTTTTCTGGCATAGGGTTATTCTGTTGACTGATTACCACTGGATTTTATTTATGCTTTTTAATTAACAATTACAGTTTAAATATCTCATATAAATCTATGGTCTGGGGGGGTGTTTGTTGAACTTTATTACGTTGTCTGAGTATGCAGAAATATCACAATATTTGATTTCACTAGATCCCTGCTTTGTAGTGGTTCTCTATCTTTGGGAGGATCAAAAATGACTGATTCATTTTAGGTTGGTCTTTGTTCCAGTTTATGTAATTTCACTACAGAAACTCTTCTTTAAGAACAAGAATCTGCAAGCTGTTACTTTATATTTTTAAAAAGCATATTGCAACTAAGGACTGTTCAACTAATACAGTTTTATGGGTTATAATGAGGGGGCTTCAAATAATATTCACCTTTAATTCCTATAATATTATTGCAACAATGAATAAAGTGCTTAATTACCTTTCCAGTATGTCAGGGTCTTTTCTTTTTCTAAATATGCTATAGGAAATAAGCACAAAGGATTTAAATTGATCTCTTTTAATACTCATCTGTTCACATAATTGATTCCCCAGTATTGAAACCTATTCTTTTTTCTGTATACCGAAGATTTCTTTGCAAAGGTCCAGCCCCAGCAGGTTGATTACACACTTGTTACCTGTAATTCAATACAGCAGCGCCCTGTTTACAAAGTCCAGATTTCCTGGGCTGTCAGTTAGGGCAATCAGCACAAAGACCAAGTGCTTTTGGAACTAAATAAACAATGAGAAAAACATTCAGGGCTGCCAGTAACCTTCACAGGTAATTTAACAGCCTTTGACTACAAGGCATCAGTTGCTGTAGATGTCTGGCGGATATGAAATCTGACATTCTCCCTTGCCATGTTCTGCCAATAGGTCGGTGTGTAATCTCCCGCCGCGGCTCCGCTGCGCGCAGCCAAGCCGCCGCCGTTCTGACGGACGCCCACACCTGCGTTCTGTCACCTCCGTGCCACGCTCTTCTGAGAGGATAGAGACAATTGTTTGCATTTTGCAGGGTTAAGCAAATTTAAAGTACCTCCCTTGTCCCCTCTGCCATTCCATTCCTCTTCTGGCCAGCACGCTGGCCGGCGCAATCTTTTTCATCTCTTCTTGGAAGTGTTTAAATATAAAGAAAGAAACTGCTTGATCAATTCAGCATAAATTGGACTCTGTTTTTATTGCAAACAAGGAGTTTGCAATAAAATAGAAGGAGTTTGTTTGTTGCAGAGTTATCTCTATTTTGTAGATGACCTTTAAGTACGGACAGATTACTTTATTGTCTAAAGCTTTGGTTTTATGTATTTTTAATTTTTTTTTATTTCTGATATATTTGGTACCTTTCCTGTCGATTCAGATAATGATTAGGACAGCTATTTTAAAGACCTCTGGCATATTAAAGTAGACAAAAAATACCCATGAGGAAAAGAAAACAGAGACAGAGATTCATCCAAGTCTATGTAAGAAAATTTCATGTCTTTTACTTCAGCAGTCAAATCTCTTTGCAAACAGATAAAATTGTTATTTACATAAGTTTAAAAGTGCCTCTGTTAAAAAAAACAAACCCACAAGAAGCAAGTATAATACTTGTAAGTTAGATGTTTATTGTCCATATAAACTACCCAAGCTATCTGACAAATAAGCATTTTTTTGCGTGCCTGCAACATACTTGGCTCATAGAATCATGTCTTCTTTTTTAGTTATTTCTGATATATAAGTCTGTAGAGTAGACTTCTTGCAAGCTGTTACAAAGAATGTATTATTTTCATAACTATTGTACAAATATAAGGACTGAAATTATTTGAAAAAATTGTGAAAATCTATTATTCGATTATGCTTTAACCAGAAACTGTTTTATTTTTTTTGTTTTCACTGATGAATTTCTGAGTGTCTGGTTGTGGTCAGTGTAATAGGATATCGCTGAAGGTGTTGTGTAACAGACACTCCCTGATGCTTGATTCCCTGTCCACCCTCCTGTTCTGTCTCAGGCTCTACACTTCTGCAGCTGTACACAGATGTGCATCCATGACTGAACACCAAATGTATATATTTGGTGTTAGTTTAGTTCGAATTATTTGCTTTGTCTGACTTTGCAGTGAACATACAGATTTAAATTATATACAGAAATTATTTGGATTGTTATGTGGTGATATTTATTTTTTTCTTTTAAATTATATTTTTCTCTGCAAAAATAGAGGCTGAAACACTGGCAGACCAGAAGCAGTAAGCTTAAGTAATTTAAGTGAGAAATTCCAAATCCATTTGGAGATCCCTAAATATTTGTTGGTCTTTCTGTCATCCCAGGGGAGCAGGGAAGTGGATAACAACACCGTGGTTTTCATTGTGCCTTAATGGGGTCGGTAACAATGCTGTGAAGGCAATGATCTTACTAAGAACAAAGTATTCTAAGAGTTTAATTCATTTAGAATGTCTGGGCACGGCAACAATTAAGGATTCTAGTGTGAAAGTGCTAATGTGATTGTAAGTGAAACAGGCAATTGGGCATAGCATGGTAACCTGTGGGAAGCAGCCATGTCCTGCGTGGGCTACTTGTGGAAACTTATGGAGCGGACAGTGACAGCTCTGTATTTATGGTATGTTTCACACTAGTGGAGCCATTACATGGTCAGGATGGGTTGCATTTAACTGTTTCAGCAATGGCAAAGTAGGAAAATGCCACAGGAAAATGCTTCTGAGGTGGCACTTGATTACTTGTAGCTAATTTAGACATTGAGCACTCACTGCAGCCTGATGATAATATATCTTTACCAGGTTTTAGGCTCATCTCAGATAATCAGTATAATAATTTCAATAGAGGTCACCTGTAATTTTTCTTTAGTTATTTATTTTCTATTACAAAATAATCTATAGTTGACAAGAACTAAGATAATTTTAAGGCCTGGTCAAATACTTGATCTGCAAGGGTAGCTATGTTTATGTTATGCCCTAAAATCAGCCTTACCTAAGTGAGAAATAAGATCCCTGTGTGCACAGCCAGTTCAATTGCAGGCCCTGTGCTGCCTTCTGTGTTTCTAACACAGCTGAGCTAAGCTGAGGTACCCAAATGCACCTGTAGCCAAGAGGGTGTTTTTCACATGGTTTGTCACAGACTCTTTAGACATTTCTCAGAAGTACCCCTAAAATGATTGCTGCCCAGTTGCTTCTTTTGCAAGAGAAGAGAACTGTAAGGAAAAGTGCAGAAAAGTATTGGAAGACTGGTGGCTTTTGAATTGCAGTAGCACACTGCCTAGTGATTCCATTAGCAACTGATAAATCCTTCTGCTTTAAGTTTTAGCCCCCCTTGCTTTTCTGTATTCAATGATGGGTTTTCCTGTGTGTGGATAAGAGCTAGATGTAGACAAAGGCCAGACTGTTTCTTTAAGATGAGAACCATCCTACATTGCTAGTCTATGCTTATTATTATTGGTGGGTTTGATGGCACAAGCAATAAGACAAGTGGAGAGCTAATGCTAGGACTCAGCTTCATTTTAAACAAGATTATGAACAAAATTTAAATATGATTGTGAGGAAATTGTGTCTAGGATTATTTGACTAGGTAGATGTGTGCAACAAACTTTGCATGTGCTTCTGCTTCAGGACCTCTCCTTCCACTCAAGTTCTGAGTTGATGAAATTCTGGCTTAGGTAGGTCTTTTCACACTTATTTTTCATCTCCTGAACTCAATCCCACACATTTGAAAAACCTCCATTTTACTTCTTTGATTTTACTAATTTGTCCCTTTAAAAATTTTATTTTATTGTGTTTTATTGTGTTGTATTCTGCCACAGAACTCTCCCAGTGGGCAACACTTCATAAATTTCAGCAGCAACTATGTCAAATTTAAAAAAAACAAGTATACCCGTTTAATGAAAAAAAATTACTACTTGATTTAAAAAAAGCCAATACAAAATGTGGATTTTACATCAGGAATTGCAAGTATTCCTGTATTTATCTATCTTTTGACTGAATGGAAAGCTCTAGCTATCTCACTTATCTCAGTAATGTCCATTAAGCACACCCAAATAAGAAAATATTTGCATATTGTTGCTTTGAAAGCTAAATCTTTCTGTGGAAGACTGTGGTTTGTTGGGTTTGCTTCCAGTTTTCGTTGTAGACTACTTCTCCAGTGCATCTCATTTGACTGATCCTGCCCAGTAATCTAGCAGTCAAGAGTGATCAGGAAAGGGAGAGAAAATGCTTCTGAATCTTCAACTCTGCTGCTGGTTTCCCATTCCTCAAGTGAAAGCATCTGAAGGCAAATCCCACATGTTCTGCATCTGCATATAAAGTAAGTCAGGATAAAACTGCTAGATTTTTCCTGGAAAAAAAAAAAAAAAAGGTTAGCTGTTGTTAGCTGGAGAATGATCTAGTTTTTCTCTTCTATTTTAATGAATTGCTTCATACCTCTTTACTTCAGGGCAGATTTAATACTACTGTTGATATTCTGATATCTCTGGAGTGTAATGTATTTATGTTACACTATAATTGTATTTTACACTTCTTTGTTTAACTTTTGATTCTCAAATTCATCTACCCATATCAGAGGGGAAAAGAGACTGAAGATATTTTAACTGTGTTCTAATCATTCCTGACTCTTAATTTTTAAGCAACGTATTAAGCATGGGGTTTTGTTTCTCAACAATATATCAGTTGAATAGGATCAGGCCCCAGTTCAAAACAGAATTCTCACAAATCAAATTGATGTATTTTTTAAATTCAGAAGAGTATTAGGACTGTCAAAGGAATTCTTCCTTACACCTCATTTTCTGTCAGCAGGTGTTTGTTCATTTATTTGTTTGGTTTTAACTCAATTTGTGATCATGGATGCCTAAGCAGGTTAACTTAGGTTAGCAACAAACACCAAAAAGATATTTCTGTGCCAAATGAAACAGGGTTTTCATAATGGAAACACACATTAATTAAAAAATTCCTGCTCTAAAGTGAAGTTGTTAATAAGCATAAAGTAATATGAGTAACTGAGTAGAAGGACTGCACAACGTCAGAGATGCTTTAACACATGATAAGGTGCTTTTACCTGTTGTGTCCTTTTCTGGGGTTGTACTGAAAATCAGTGTACTCACCTGAATTAAAGATGACACTTTGGACAGTCAAGCAAGAAAAGCTCAAAGAGAAGATGCTGGAGAAGGCAGCCTTCACACAAGGTTGACTGTTGTGTAAATTAATTCTGGGGTATCAAGAAGCAATATTTTATAAGATGTATTTGTAGGTTTCCTTTGCCATCCATAGGGTCTCTCTCACACGCAGTCTCCCAATATTTTTCTTCTTTTTTTTCCTCCTACATATTCTCTATAAATTCCTTTCCTAATTATACCAATGACATTAAGAATTCTTGGTAGGCAAAAATATATCCATACAAGACCCATTGTATCTCTGACAGATTTTATGATGATAGAATTCAGTTGGAATTTTGTCAGACTATCACAGAAGAACTATCACTACAGCTAGCCTTACTTATGTTCTGGAAACTTCAGGGTCATTTTTATGAGAGGGAAAGGAATTTTTATGCTTTGGGGTTTTGTCTTGCTTTAGAAATTTCACAAATGGGAAAATCTCTTGGAACTCTCAACTCTTCTGAGTTTTATTTTCTTGAACACTAGGCTGCTGCTTGCCCAGAGCATTCAGTTGTAGAACCAGTGCTCTGCAGGTTGACTGTGTTCCAGTCTCACCATCTCTCACATTTACCTGTAAAATGCATGGTAATTAATATTTACATTGAGCCCCCGCATCAGAATCCAGGTGAACGTATGAGAATCTTCTATTAATTTTTCCTTCTCTTTTTGTTATGTTGTTTTGGTTTTACTTGTTTAGGGGTTTTTTGCTTTATTTCAAATGAAAATTTTCAGTCTTCAATATAATGGAAAAATACTTGATGTGACCTTGGAACTTATTAGCATGGGCACAAACTTCTGTAGCTTCATGTTCCGGTTTCTCAGTGGTTACTGAGTGATTACTGAGTACTGAGGTTTAAGTGATTCCTTTGTGATTCCTTGCACACAAAGAATGGCAGCAAGCTCAAAGGAATAATTCTTGTTCTTTTTGTGCAAGAAGGGCTTTGGCCCTTTGCTTTTCCCCATGCTGATATGGTCCTGGGTGGAAGGAGTCATGTTGGTTGGAGCTTGACATGGTGATGACTAGAGGCAGTAGCAAAGTCTGTGGTGGTAGAAGAAAAAAGGAAGAGAGATTAGTCCTGGGGCCAAGAAAGAGCAGCAATGCAAGGAAAGGGTAGAAGAGTGGGCAAGTGTGACCCACAGAGCATTGCCTGGTTCCTAATGTGAGGGAGATTAATTTTTCCTCCTGTGTAGGAGGAAGGAAGGAGAATTACTCTACAGAGTTTGTTTTGTTGACTCTTTCTTTTTGCTATCCTTTGTACGTGCAGTCTTTGAATGGGTTGTGTTGGAGAGGACGTTGAAGTTCATTTAGTTCCACCCCGCCCAGCCAGGACAGGGACAGACCAGGTTGCTCAAAGCCCCATCCAACTTGGCCTTGAACATTTCCACTGATGGGGCGTCTACAGCTTCTCTGGGCAACCTGCTCCAGTGCTTCACAACTCACAGAATAAAGAACTTTTTCCAAGTAACTAACCTAAATATCTCCTCTTTTTTTAATTTAAAATGTTCCCTGTTGTCCTGTCCCTACCTGCCCTTGTCTCAACTGTTGAGTAGCCTCAACTGTTGGTGCATGTGGGGCCTTCTATAAGTAGGAAAAAATTAATGTATCTGTTGATTTCTCTCCTCCAGTATCCTTCAGCACTTCATACCCAATCTGCATGCTGAGGGCAAAGGAATCCCTTCTAAAGTGACATAAAGAAAGCCAGAAATCTATTTTAATTCTCTGAATCCCCATCAGCTCCATATCTATGAAAGCCTTGGTGTAAGATGAGGCATAATATTGGTTTATTTGTAAATGTGTTCCTGAAAAGCATAGCATTTCTGCTCCAACTTGGTCTTACTATTATTTGGATGCTAGCATATATCCTGATCTTAGTTGTTCTTCTAGAATAAATCTTTCTGGTTTCTAAAGCAGGTTGCACAACATTTAGTGTTTTCTTCCTTTAAAAACAAACATAGTCTGTCAATGGTATTATATAAACAGATAGCTTTAAAATTGTGTGATTGTCCTTATATATCATCATAATGCAAATCTAAGCTGTATTTATTTGCTACAACCAGTGACTGCAGTGATTGTATCCTTATGAAAATAAATGTTTTTTAAAGCTATACAGGTAAGATTAACATAGGAGTTAAGAAATGAAGTGGTGGAGGAGGTGGGGGGGGAAGGTTTCCTGAACATTTTATCAAAGTAGTTTGTAAAAGGAAAAATGTCAAAAGTCATGTTGAGTAACAGAAAATTAGGTTTGAGATTGGTTTTCAAGCAGAAGATATATTTAATTAACTTTTTAGGTTTGAATTTATTTTAACATGGAATTCACTTGTGTGTGCCTTGCTCTAGAATGTGAGCTTTATAAAAATTCTCTGAAAGCAAAACATTGAAGTTATGTTTTTTTAAAGATTTTTTTTGATGTAGGCTTAGTATCACTGTCACAGCATCTGAGGCTTCTTTGGAAGAAACTACATAGGTATCACTTTTATAAAGGATTTGAATCGTAGAGACTTTTGTGATTGATTTGTACATACTACAGCAAAAATTGCAGCAATAAAACAGATCTTACTCAAATGACAAGTTGAAACAAATAATTTTATTTATTTATTTATTTAAATGAATTTAGAACTCATGAAAAGAGCCAGATTGACAGCCACAGAGACTTAATTCCTCTGTTCCACAGACTAAGTACAGAAGAAAGTAGTGCAGGATCGTCACGTGGCCCTGCTAATGTCTTAACCTTGATGTGTAGCTACCACCTTTAGATATGAGTAGTTAATTTACATTCCCATTTTCTCCCTAAACTGAAACTGCCAACAAGAGTGGCAAATGTGATACTGTAGAGGAAACTGGTCCCACAGAACCAGGACTGGTATTACAGGAACAATTCACACTCGAGTAACCCCTTATCTGGCCAAGGTTCAAAGCAGAAGGATGTGTTTGTCAAGGTGTCCTCGTTCCTATGCCGAAGTCCCAAAGTGGATCTCGTATTCCTCTTTGCTCCCTGAAAACCTAGCCAGGGTAAAGGATTTTGCATTCTGTCCATATATATTTACATTTCAGTTGCAATTTGAGCAGTTGTTCAGGGGATCAGTAATTTGTTAATTTGTTTTTTTAATTCAAAGAAATCTAAATAATTGTCACTCAAGACCAAGTTTGAAGACTCTTCCCACAAAGAGAATCTTGAACTTTGCCTCTTCTTCTCCATAGCTTTCTCTACCAGTGAGTCTGATCAGGAGCAAGTTATACTGTTCTTGGTGGAAGAGATTGAACAAATTGTACAGACTTGTGTGCATCAGACTTCTGCAGTAGCATGTCTGCTTTCTCTTGAAGCTTACCTTGTCTCTCTGCCATAGCAGCTATGGAGATCAGTCAGAGGCAGCTGTTAATGCATTTAAACTCTGTTTGCAACTTGTGTGCATTTAAATTAGTTAATCTTAGTTATTTCTTTGCAAAGGTCAAGTAAAGTTACTGTCCTGTTACCACAATGCCCCCATATTGTGTAGGGTCTATTAAGCATACCAAGAGTAGTGATGTAATATTATTTCATTGCTGAATTGAATTAAGATCACAGAATCAATTAGGTTGGAAAAAAGATCATCAAGTCCAATCTATGACCAAACACCACCATGTCAACCAGACCATGGCACCAAATCCCACATCCAGTCTTTTCTTAAACACCTCTAGGGCCAGTGACTCCATCATTTCTCTGGGCAGCCCATTCCAATGTCTAAGCACTCTTTCTGTAAAGAAATTCCTCATTATGTCTAAACCTCTCCTGATGCAGCTTAAAGCTGTGTCCTGTCATGCTTCCACTGCTTGCCTGGGAGAAGAGACCAACCCCCACCTGGCCACAATTTCCTTTCAGGTGCTTGTAGAGAGTGATAAGGTCACCCTGAGCCTCCTCTTCTCAGGCTAAACAGTCCCAGCTCCCTCAGTTGCTCCTCAGTGGTCTTGTGTTTCAGACCCTTCAGCAGCCTTGCTGTCCTTCTCTAAACACACTCCAGCATCTCAATGTCCTTCCTAAATTGAGGGGCCCAGAACTGGACATAGCACTCAAGGTGTGGCCTCACCAGTGCTGAGTACAGGGGCCAATCCCTGCCTTACTCCTGCTGGCCGCACTATTCCCCACACATGCCCTTGGCGTTCTTGGCCACCAGGGCACACTGCTGGCTCATGTTCAGCCACTATGAAGCTGCACCCCCAGGTCCCTTTCTGCCTGGGCGCTGTCCAGCCAGTCTGTCCCCGTCCTGGAGTGCTGCAGGGGGGTGTGGCCAAGGTGCACAGATGTTCTTAAGATGTTCTTAAGATCAGTAATGCAGAGATGTGCCCTTTTGCCACAAGGGCCTGTTCCAAGTCAGAACATTGATCTTAGGTGGAAAATAACATATGAAATATTTTCTATAGTTTTCAGGTTTTATTCTGCTTGTATGTGTTAAAGATGTACTGTTGGACATGGTTCAATTATGCTGTCCCCTTAAAAGAAAGTGATTGTTTGAGTTACTTCTAGTTGTTTAAAATGTGAACTTTAAACTGAGAATGGGAAAACTGTTCTTTTGGGAGTTTTTATACTTGCATTTGGGCTAAAGAACTTAAGTACTGAATTTTTAATAGATTTGATTGGATTGGTAAAGATTCTCTCTGGCTGAGAAAAATTTCATTTGAGCTCACTTTCGCATATGATGCTTTTTTGTTGTTACTGTGATTAAGTTACTGGTTGCTGATGCAACTTGACCTGTGGAACTGGTGTAACACTACTATGCAGAAAAATATATTTTTGTTATCAAAATGAAGTAGTCTTATTGTAATTCTAGTGGCATATTCCTTTGTTGTATAGTTGAGATGACACAGCTCTTATAGATATGTTTGATACTTGCCTAACACCTTCAGAATTCATGTTTTTGGTGAGATCTCAGCTCAATATTGAAGAGTGACATATTTTACTTAGCACATATATATGAATTAACAAATGGCTTTTTGCTGGAGTTTAACTTTTAATTGTAGACCTATTTTTGTGGGCAAATTACCTGTGCTTTATGAATTGTACACTGCTGTAACTTTCCTTAAGAGGGTAATATATATCATTAAGTGAGTGAAATAAGATGGGTTGGCATTAAACTCAGATCGGAGCTTTCTGACAGTAGCAGCGCAGCTTCAGAAAATGTGTAATCTTAAAATTCTTAGCTTCTAAGAGCACTATTGTGAACACTTTCTACAAAAAAAAAAGTTCATTCTTCCAAGTAAGTAAAAAAATCTAATAATTTTGGTAAATGATCATGTGGTGATTATTAAACTAATATGTAATTAGCATTTTCTAATGACAATCATAATCTTGACAAATGCTTTCATTCATTTTTTTGTGATCATTAAAGACTTTAAAAGCACTGATTTTTGTTAACTGAGGCCCTTGGCTGTTCATCAGTGGTGCAATTCAACCTAATACTCCAGTGGCCAGTAATCAGAGAGTTGACTATTAAGTGAAGGAAATTTTATCATTGTCTTTATGAACATCACCTCTATTTCTTGTCTAACACAGCAGATAGACAGAACTGTAAGAACATTTAACTGATACATATTCATCCCTTTTTAAAAAATGGTGAATTACACCAATTTTTTTATGTTTTATATAATTAAAATTTAACCAATACTTTGACAAGATTATGATCTTCAAGGGTTTCAAGTACAAGTTTTTGAGTTTTTGTGGGTTTTTTTTTTTTTTTTGAGTTGAACCAGAAGTAGATTTTAGTCTTCTCAATATCTGCATTTGTTATTACTTCTAAAAGATTTTCTTTGAGGGGATATTGTAGGTTTCTTTCTGTGTTAAAACATGTGATTTCTTCTCTTCAGAAGCAACATACTTGCTATTATGAATTCCTGTGGATAGCCATTATCTATGATGTATTATCCAAGAGCTTGATTCTACAAATTGGTCTTCAGTTACATCAGAGATACTGAACGTGGCTTAGCTAAATGTTCTCCTATGTGCAGGAAACATATCCTATAATCAGTGCTGATATTCATACCCTCTTGTTTCCCTTTGAAATTCCTTGTATTTTTGACCTGTACCATCACAGAGATACTCCTCTAATTCTTAGCTCTCTGCAGCAACTCTGCAGCTGCTCAGGTTTCTGTCCTCCTTTTACTGAAACACACACAGAATTTGTGGCCCCTCTGCAGCCTCACTCCTTTTTCAGGCTTGTTTGTCCAGCAGAGTCTTGTTTTCAATTCTTTTCCCTGCAGTTGGAATGGAGTTATTTTATATTTACAGAATGTGAAAGATATAACAAGCATGCAAAAAGTATTGCAGTGTAGTACATAGTACCAAAATATTTCTGTGTTTGTTTACTTTAGATGTTTGATTTTATGCAGAGACAAACTGACTTCAAAAATATAGGACAGATGATCAGAAATGTGGATAAGGACAGCATGTTCCCCTGCTTTATTTAGCACTGAGCATATTAATGGGTGCTCAATAAATGGTAATGGTTTTGGAGACATGATGATTGATGTTTCCTGGATCAAAACATAGAGGTTTTGTTTAAGAACAGCCCAGCTGGCAGAGCGATCCTCTTTTGAAACTGTTTGTGATCAAAATATGTCAGAGCTGTATCTATAAAATACAGTAGGCAAGACTTTTTGTCAGTGGATTGGTTAATTTATTTTAACAGTAAACTATCAACTGTATCTTTGATTATTCATCCCTCCTGTCACACCATATTCCTATCAGTGAGTTAGAGTGCTGCTCTTTTTCTGCTTTCCAGATTTTGTTTCTTACATTGTGAACATACTGCTCTCAAAAAAGGGCTATATATTTTTGGAGTAAGAACACATACAAGATATTGAAAAGAAAGAATTGCATATGTATTTGTGTACAAAACTGCACCACACACATACTTTGGGCAGCCAGTATTGAGGAAGAGAAAATTATCACCTGTCTTTTAAGGAGCCATCAGTGTAACTCAGGTGGTGCCATCCTCCTTGGTCAGAGCCCACCTCAGGGTGGCTGGTATAACCAGAAACTGCAAGATCAGAAAATGAACTCTTACTTTGTCACCTTAGTTGGTTGTTCCTCTTACAGAAACAGTGTTTTTTGGCTTTGAGTTGAGAGGAGATGGCTTCCAGTTTAATGGCTTCTAAAATATTTAGCACAGGCACTGAGCAAAGCCAATTAAAGCTGTCCTTGATATTTCAGTGGTGAAGTAGTAAGTGGGAATTCAGAAAGAAAGCAGGCAAATTTAACTTTCTTTACTCTCACCCTTTTTCTGGAGGCCACCTTTCTCTTCCACTTCTCTCTCCACCTTGCTCTTTTGTCACCCTTAAGGAAAATAATTCAGTTATAGTATCCTTTCTGATCTTTCAGTTTGTCATGTGTGTTTTTCTTAGTCATATGTTTCCTTTCTTTTAATGCTCCTTGGATACTCTCAAAAGGAAAGTAAAATATTTCAAGGAAAAATTCACAAAGTTGATTACACTTTAAAAAAAAAGGGAATTAACTCAAATGTTGGGAGCATATTTGCCAGATAAATTACATGAAATGTTTTTACTTATTTCATTTGGAAACTTTGTATTTCTAAATTTGTATTGAAATTATTATTTTAAGTATAGCACTAACAAATCTATTTTTAAGGAGTCTTTAAAAATCTGAATCTCTCCACGGGATAGATATGTAAATATCCAGAGTACACAATTCTTATTGTATTGATGTGTGGAAACAAGAACCTCATGAACTAGGTTTATTGACAAAATAGACTGCAACAGCTCGGAAGAGTGGCTCATTGTGTCTGAATGCATTTAGGCAGCTTTAATTCCTGAATTAATTATACAATATACTATAAAGCTACAAAGAAAAAGCCACTAAAGTCATCTGTGTCAAAGGAAATTTTTACATTGAGGAGTAGATTGTGGCATATAGCCACAGCTGCAAGTCTGGGTTGTATGGGGAGATTGTCTGCCTTAGACAGAGTTGTCCTACAACACTGGTTACAGTGAAGGCAACAAGAGTGTTGGTATTGCCACCTTACATGTTGCTGCACAGCTGGTCTGGGTGGTAATTTCTGATCTCTGTTACTGAATTTCTCTCTTCCCTCAAAAATGAAAAGAAGTAACTGTTCTTGCATAAGTATTTGAGTCTAGAAAGTGGGACATTAAACTCTCAAATATCTGAGCTAACACAATTTCTGAAAAGATTGCAATGATTGGTAGCACTGTAGTTTTGCAGACACATTTAAGGATGACTCTTCCCAATTGGGACAGTCATTGCCCCTTTTTCTGCCCATTTCTAACAATAGTTGTAAAGGTAGAGCTGAGGCTGTGCTTACTCCCATCTGCTTTTTGCTTTTCTTGTAGTTCAACTGAGTTGCTGATCTTTTTATGATTACTCAGTGAGGAAAAACTTGTTTATCCTCTTGAAAGGCCTGTGCACCTCATAAAGAAATTTTGTTCCTAATGGCAGCTATATTGCTGAAATTTCATCATGTGTTGCTTTTTATGAGATGTGGACATTTGAAAAAAAAATATACAATTTCTCACAGGCGTGATCTTTGAGGGCAGAATTTCATGCCAACAACATACAAAACGAGTAGCTGAAGCTGGGGCCTGAATAAATTTACTGCAAAGAAATCGTGAAAAAATCCTCTCCCCAGTGGCAGTAAAGCACCTTTTGATCTGTATTTCTGAAGCTGTGCTGTTCATTGTTGCTTTCTTTTGTTCTGCTTCTGCCTCCTTTTTCCCCAACAAGCCTGTTTGCTTTAGCCTGCCTGTTTGGTGCTTTGCAGAGCATATCTGTAAAGGGGGATTTCATAGTACATAGGTTTATGTGCCTTGTAAAAATTCCTCGCAAATATTGTTCCATCATTGCTTAGCAGGAGTGCAGCACTTTTGCTGCATGGTGCTCTTGACTGAAGGCATAAGTGGTGTATAGGCCCCTGGATAGTTCCTTTGTGCTGAAGCAAATTTGACTCAAGATTTTTACTTAAAACAAGGATAATCATGTTTGCATGTGGCACAGTTTCTTTGGCAGCCTCAGCACCTCAGCCATTTTATGCTCCCTCTTTTTTTTATTGTTATTATAGCAGTTGTCCAAACATGCAATCACGTGGTACAATCTGTCTGGAAATTCTAATTCTGATGAGAGCAGAGGTGGGAAGAAGGAGGTGGCAAATTGAAGGTTTCAGTATTTTAAATTCAGCTTTTGCTTCAGTCTCCTAAGTGTTCCAGAATCCTCCACCGCGATCACGTTACTGGGACGTATAAGTGGTCTCAGAGATACAAAACTCGAAACCAGTATTAAGTCAGCTTGATATTTGTGTGTCGTGGGTTTCATTGTAAATCACTCCAAAGCTGAGCTTGCCATTTTAAGCCTCAATGTGTTAAATTAGCTTGGAGACCTTTAACTGCAGTGGCACTGGGAGATCTCACTTAAATATTGTAAAATGTTATTATTTGACTGGTGTCCCTTTAAACTAGGCTACTTATTGTATCTGCTGAATATTATACCAAATACAGCTTTTGCAGAATTTCAACTTTGTGGCCAGGGCCACAGAATGGAAAACACTGACTGCTAAATAACATACAAATTAACTATCCAGAAGTTTAACTCAAGGAACAGATTAATAAAGCTATCAAAACTGCCTATCTTCCTAAATATTATAAATATTATAATCTTACCATGTTACTGTAACCCAGTAAAGACTTGGTGATATCAGCATAAATAATTTTATCTGGTATTTTTCTTTTCAAGATAAATCAAAAGGTGTTAAGATCACATTGGTTTTATGGTCATATTTGATATATGATAATATCATCTATGTCTGCAGAATTTATGATATTAATATGAGGAGAATGGTGGGATTATTATTATGGGTCACACAGAATTACAGATCCCAATAATAGTACACCTAAAAAAAGAAAAACTGTCAGCTGTAGTGTAGTGTCAGCGCCCATCTTTTCAAGCTGTTGTAGCTCACATTACAAAGAAGACCATTTTAGCTAGGAGCATAACAATCTCATTGTATTAATCATTTTCTGTGTTTAAGCAATATGAGGATGTCTGCTTTCAGTGACAGAAATAAAATCCTTGAAGGGAACAGTCTGTGAAATAAACTCTGAAGGGACAGTGAGACTGCCTCTCTTTACTCCCCGTGGCCTAATTAAACAGTGGAAAAGCCACCATAAAAGAAATTAAATTTAAAAAGACAGATTAGCAACAGGAAGGGTGTGGCAGCGACTGATGTCCGTGTGGTGCTCCATTTGCAAGTATCATGAAGAGGGACTGGGCTAAGAAGCAAAGGAGGGAATTGCTGATCATGGATTTTTAAAAAAATATTTTCACTTTTGGCAATGACAGGATTCTCTGGTCTTGTCTGGTATTTTCCTTTTGCAATCATCTGCAGCAATGTAACACCAGGAGGAAGCCATACATTCCCAGGTGTGCTATTTTGCTGGCAACATTTCATTAATAGAAAGTATAATGAATAAACAATTTTTAATCAAGATTTTTAAGATGCTTATACATGCCTTTACACATTTTCCCATGCATAAGTATTAGCATTGGACCCAGGCCTTTGCTGGGTGATGGGTTGGATTATTTTTTTTTTAATTGCTGGGATCTGTACTGAGGTGATCTGTTTTGCCAGAAACAATACGGCCATTTCTTATCCTTTTGAAAATAACAGAGGTTCAACTGCTGTATCTGTTGAACTCATAAATGATTGACTTTACTTGGATAATAATATGTGTTTTTTCCTGGCTATGACTGATACAGCACAATATAACTGGAAGAGTGTGAGCTATCCAAGAGCTACAATTACTTTGAAGGTAGGAAGTGTCTGTAGGAGAATTGCTAAGACTGTTCTGTCTGGTGCAGTGTCATGTTCTCCATCTTCACACCTTTTCTGTTTGGTATAAGTTGTGTTTGTGCATGGTTTGTGTTTAGACTAACCTACTGTTAATGTTGACACTGCTGGTGAAGCAGCGCAGGGAATCAGCGCCCAAGGTGCTCCTCTCTTTCAGTTAGAGCTCTTCCTTTTCCTTTAGGAGTCCTTCCCTTGCAGTGCAAAACAGCTCACTCATTTGGCAAGCTTTTCCTCTGCTCTTCTTTTATCTCAAAAATCATGGAATTTGTTCTTCCCCTAGGAGTATTTTGTATCCAACAGAGTGTACATAAGTCCATGTCCAAGCAGTGTGCCTTAGTTTACTCTCTAAGCCAGGAGGAATACTAGAGAGCTTTTTTTTTTTGCCTCTCCAGAGCAATAATGTGTACAAACATTTGACCCAGGTTAATTTCAATGTCCCTTTTGGTGCTTAGAGGCACCTGTTTGGGAGTGCACCATGAGGGTGAGCCATAGCCATATGAGACACCACAAAACTTATGACTCATTAGTCTTTATGGAAAGTTTCTAAACAAAATTAACAAAGAAGTACACCAAAATATTCTCCAGCTCCAGAAGATAGCTCAGTCACTAAGGTTAGATATTGAGTTTTCAAGCTGAGAGTCAGCTGTCAGCCCCCAGAACCTCCAGTGTCCTCTCTCAGTCACAGGGACATTTCTCCAACACGCCCCAAGTTGGGCAGTGGAAATATCCATAGGAGAAGTCTGATGAATGGCTTATCCTGCTCAATTTCTGCATTGTTGCTTCAAGAAAAGTGGAAAAAAATGTTTTCAAGTTGTTGCTGTACCTACAGGTGCTCCTTTTCACAGAACAAAGACCCCAGAGCCAATGGCTATTAAGGCAACACTCATGAGGAGGGACAACAGACAAGATGTTTCTTTGTTCCCTCATTCTGCCCCAGTATTCTTGGAAGGCAGTGTTCTATGTTACTTCACACTCTCCAGTCTTTATCAAGCATGGACAACGTTTCACCCTATGTTATGCAAATATCAGATCACAAGCAATAGAGAAAATTGGGAAAAGCTTTACCCTGACGCCTCTGTGTAGGCCAGACAAATTACCCAAGCTCACAGAGGAAACAGGACACATTGTTTGAGGTATGGTATAGTGAAAAAATTCCCTTTATGTGCCTTTTGTCATTAGAATTTATGTCTCGGAGACAAGTCTTCCCAGAGTCTTGCCTACAACATTTAGCCTTGCACTACCTTGAGTAGCATTTGTCTTTCAGACAAACTCCAGCCAGTCGGGATTGAAAGCCACAGCACAGAATGGACTTCACAGTTTTAATTCTTAAGGCAGTAAATGTTAAAACAAAAATACTGGCTAGATAAAATTATTTTCTGTTGTTTCTTTTAAACAGGAAAAGAATATTAGATATTTCATCAGCATGTTAGAGCCCAGAATACATTCACTATGTTTCTGAAAACCACCATCACCTTTCACTGTTACTGTATGCTGATTTTTCTATTACTGAATAAATGCTATTGGACAGAATTTTGATGATTCTATGTGCAGGTAAATACTAGGATTTGGGGAATGAGTAAAGGCTGCTTGGTGATAACAAATGTAGAAAAATATATGAGTGAAAAAGCAGTTGCTTCTTTATGGGTAGTGTCATATATGGCTGTATGCTCATTGCATGAATATCTATCACATGTTGGTTTATGTTAGAAAACATGATACTTGAGGTTTCATGTATATGAGTTTCTTACTGTTATGGTTGGGATTTTCATACATCCCGAAAAGAGAGGTGTATTTTGAATGTATTATGTTTTTCTGTGCTTTGTTATTGCCAGAAGTTTGAAATCAATACTGCTTTTTCTTTCTGATAATTAAAAGGATGGTTTATCTTTATATGGATCTTTAATTTTAATAAGCTAATAATTCTGATTTTAGCTACTATTATCTTAATAGCTAAGCCTTCTTAAATGTTTTTATTGTAATTCCTTTGGATAGTGTTGCCATTTTTTCAGCCTGCATGAATCCTTGCTCTATAGTGACGTCTGCTGGAAGTGGGAAACTGGAATGTTCAAGGGCACATTTAGGCTTTTCAGTTCAGGGTTTGTTTTATCCTTTTACATGTGTGAAGAATGGACTGCATAGAAGAGCAGCATCACATTTTCCCATTCCCTAAGTGTTGTTTCTGCACTGGACTTCATAGAATTTGGGCTTTATCTTGTGGCAAGCATGCATTTCGCGCCTTGCAGTGCATTCCATCAGTGTAATTTTCGACACTTCTATTCTTGTCATAAAAGTTGATAGTTGGCAGTCATCAGGTTCTGAGAAATAAGTATTTATGCATTGTATCAGATCCATACTGAGGTGCTCAGATTCAATTATGACTTCTTACTGACAGTCCTGACACCAATATTTAAGTAATTATAGAGGAGTCAATGAAAGAAATTTATGCTTTTAATCTGACATTCAGAATTAGGTAATATTTACTTTATATCTTAAAATAGGTATAACATTCAAAATAGACGCAAACATTTTGCCTTAGAGCTAAAAAAGAAAAGTAATGAGCCCATTTTTAAGTGAATTCAAAAAGCAATCTGATTTTAGTTCTTGCAATGCAGAGCAAATAAAATAAAAACTATCGTACTTTATTTACTAACCGATGAATTGAATTGTCCCCCTTTTATTACCGATATAAAGCAAAGACTATGAAGAGGCAATCATTTTTGCAGCTATCAGACTTTCAGTAACATATCTCTTGTGGCTTAAATAAGAGATAGTTTAAGTGTTTTTCCATTACCTTCGTGTAAATGAAAAATGCATAAAATATTTTAACAAGGCAAAGTAATCCGAGGAGATTGTTATTTTGTGTTACAAATTAGGTTATTTCTGTCATAAAATTAAAGGAAAAAAAATCAACGCAAGGACATTTCAGCTTAATATCATTTACCAGAACGAACATGTAACAGATTTAATGAGCTAGCAGGTCACCTGAATCCAGCTGTTTCCGACCAGCTTTATGAAACGGAGAATGCAGCTAACGGTAGGAGGTAAGCATTATTACAAGCTCTCAAGGAGTTACAAAATCGATTTCTGCTTGAATGAATTAATTTAGATTATCAATTTATAACCAGCTACACGAATCCCATCAACTCAACAATTCAGTGAATGATCAGGCTCAGCCCTTGCAAGAGCTTAACAATTAGAGAGCTCTATAGTTATCTCCTGTCCTACGGTGTTGCTAACAAAGTTCCGTAGTTTGACAGAAAGAGAAGGAAAATGTTTGCTTAAGGACGTAGCAGGAGTGAAACATCTTTGGTGCAAGAAAAGAGCAGCTACCATGGAGCAACTGTGTTCTTGTGTCTTTCCTTTCCTAGAAATTCTTCCAAAGGTAACTGAAATGGAGTGGTTCTTTTACTCGCAACAAAACATGACCAGTGCAGGGAAGAGGCCAAACCATCTAATTTCAATCATGTACTTCTTTAGAAGAAAATAAAAGATAGGATGTGAAAACTAATGCGTATAACTGTCACACATTCTAAAAGTTTATACCTGTAGTGATATTAAAAATCTCTTGCCTTTTTGCTGGAATGCAGCAAGGTAGTTCTTCTTCCTCACCATTCTAGTGCAGTCATTAAAACCTGTGAAAAGAGAATATAAATTGCTGCTAGTCAGAATGTTACTATTTTATTTTGCAGAAGTGTTAAATAGCTACTCAGGATGCAAGTCAATGATGATTCAGACTGTCCATCTTTTAATCTTTGACTTGTCTCTTTCTTGTAATTTTGCAAAATGGTTAAGAGTAAAAGGACATTTGCTGTGTGTTAGTTACTGCTGTCTCCTGAGGTATAAAATACACTGCATACTCTTCCTTGGCTGTTCAGTCAGTTTTGGCACCATCTTCCTTGTCTCAGAAGATAAGAGTGGTACAGTAAGTACAGCACTTTATTAGCAGCATATGATTTATCACCAGAACATTAAACTTAAATAAGTAATTGTGTTTATAAATATCCTTTAACAGGAGCTGGGATTCTGGATTTAGTAATACACGTCAGTGGTGAAGTATGAAAAAGTGATCAGCTGTTAGGTCATAAAGCCTTATTGTTGCCTGAAAATAATTTCAAATTATTACATTTTAGGGCTGAGGAAAATCGATAGGATTATATTGTTCTTCTTCTAAAAGGTACATTTGCAGTGCAGTGTTCAAAGAGTAATAGGCATGATGGCTTCTGTTAGGGAGAAAATGAGTTGCACCTACGTCATGTGGGAAGTATACTACTAAAAGACCTCAGATTCCTGACAGTTTTAAACCACTAACAAAAATTGTTAAATAGCTCTGTTGCCCTTATGCTGTAAGAAAGTGGAGGGTTTTTAAGTACTGGAAATGCATCTTCTGGACAAACTTGGATATGTTCACGTGGGTTGACAGTGCTTTCTTTTTTTCTTTCCTTGACTTGGCTGTAAACAGCCTTCTATAAATTCTCTCTGGGCACACAAAAATTGAAGACAACAATGCAAACCTATTCTAGTGAAACAATTAAAAATTATGAGAAATCCTTTTTTTGTAGTCTTTTCTGTAGGGTTAGCTCTAAGTTGACAATCAACTTATTGCCTTGTTCCTCATTATTTATTATTATTTTAGCAAGGTTTTATGCTAGCACTTACAGAAGCCAGTGATTGTGAGATGGTAGAATTTAATAATCTCTGATTTCCTGGGACAGGCATTGTACAGTCTTGTAAGAAGAGTTAGCCCAGCCTGTAGACCTCAGCCTGAAAGCTCTTCCAAGCTACACATAGGTTCTCAAGATCCATAAACTGACCCTGCAATAGGTTAACTGAGTGCATGGGAATTGTCAGCCAATCAAACAGTAAAGGAACCCACCTGGGATGCTCTTATTTCCATCTGTACCAATCACAGCAGGTACCATACCTTTTGGAAAGTAAGATTTTAAGTATATGTGTCACTGAAGAGAGAAACCCTGTAAGTTTTTACGTGTATGCCTAGTGCCCTATGCACTTTCCCCACCAGCTGCTATAAAACCAAATTCAGTGGATGGGACACTGCTGCCATTGGATGGACATTAGGGATATTTGCTGCTGAAGACACTGGGCTTTACAAAAGTAATGCTTGGTATCAGCACGTGTTGCTGTCCTGCATGCAGTACTGGAAACAATGTACCAATGGCAGCTCTGTACCTCTGTCTTTGCAGTGTGTATTTTCCACAGATTT